>NW_025747426.1:0-57417 GCF_021184085.1 Oncorhynchus gorbuscha | reverse complement strand
GAGCAGGTCGAGAGTTTCATGTTCATTGGTGTCCGTACACATCACCAATGAATTATCATTTCTTTTCTTTTTACTTTAGTTTATTTAGTATATATTTTCTTAACTATATTTATTGAACTGCATTGTTGGGTAAGTAAGCATTTCACGGTAAGGTTGTAAGGGCGCATGTGACAATTAACATTTTATTTTACTTGATCTACTTCCACAGAGTCAGATGAAGTCATGGACACCATTTTTATGTATTTTAGGAAATTAAGATGTAGTTTTGCGAGCCAATGTTAACTAGCGTTAACGCAATGACTAGAAGTCTATGGTATCTACTAGCATGCTAGCTTGCGCTAACGCTAGTTTTCAACTTCCTTAAACTGCAAAGACATAAAAAAAGATCCATGACTTCCACTTACTCTGGGGAAGTAGATAAAGAGCCTCATTGCCAAAATCCTGAAGTATCCCTTAAGAATTTACTTTACTTGTACATTGGCCAGCTTGTTTTTTTTACCCAGCTGTCGCGATACGAAACCTTCAGCCCCGCCCCTTGGCCGGCAGCGGGGATGCTAGAGGTGGTTAGCGTCCCGTTCCCTGGATTGGACAGGGCACTATAGGTACTTCAGGTTATCTCGGTATAACCAGGACCGCTCGCGTGGCCCTGCCTCTCTTTCTATATCGAAACGTTGTCCGCGTAGAGAGGTCTTTTGCCTTGTCACTCTCAACGGTCTAGCTCTAGCTGGGATGTGCGAACCCCACCTTTATCCTCTAGACTCTTTGTTTCACCACTAATTGGTCCTTGAGTTATTATTAAGCACTAGTCCTACCAGTCTCTATATGATTTCCCTGTGGTTGAGTGTTTTCCCTCTGTGATGTATCTAGTTTAAAGTGTGAAGACCTTTAGTCAACTTAGTCTCACTACTCTGCCCGTCGGCTATGTATCGCTTGGATAATAAAACTTAGATAGATCGATAAGACAATTAAATGAATCACTACTGGACACACCTTCCTCTTTGTCTTTTAACAGTAACTCATTCCGTCATAGAGCACCGATTCTCCGTTTCCAGTGTCCCGGTAGCGGGGAGTGTCAGAGTTGTTATCTCCCGTGCCGTTAACTGTCTTTAAGAGAATCGTTTACTCGAGGCAAAACAAGACTACCATTTATTTTTGAAAACACTCTGTTTTTTGTCTTTTACAATCAAACACACTTCAAAATACACAATTGTTACTCGGTCACACACAGCGTTAATCAAAAACATGCAATTGACTTAATGCTCTTATAAAATGCCTGGTACAATGATAACACTTATCTCTATATTAAATACTTGTAATAGTTATTTAATTACCTTTGAGAGATGACGAGGAGACCCACGAGATCAGGAGCAGAGTTTCAATCGGTCAGAGTTCTGTTTAGAATTTAGTTAGTAGCGACTCCCTCTACTGGCTGAGAGGTTGACTTGGAGTCGGTGCTTTACTAAATTGAGAGATTCAAGTTTGGCTCGGATGAGAGAACCCGCTGGTGATTCCCTGCCCCAAATGGAATATTCAAAAAAGTCTGTGTCCGCAACGAGGTCGCGATACTGAGCTCAATCGAGAGGCTACAGAGAACTCTCTGGATATATTTGCATCAGCACCCACGTACCTGGCGCAAAACCACAGGGTCAATTCAGACATCCATAAGAGAAAGCAAGGGATAACCTTAAGGACTAGAGTGCTCTCAACCCCGTTGAACTACCGCAGTGTCAGTGGCTCGCAACGAGGTCGCGATACTGAGCTCAATCGAGAGGCTACAAAGAACTCTCTGGATATATTTGCATCAGCACCCACGTACCTGGCGCAAAGCGACAAAACAGCTGATCGATAGTTAAACGGTATATCGGAGAGTCACTTCTCAGATCCAACAAGTTAGAATCTTAAGTAATTTGAGTCAGGTGTCAATTTACCCGAAGTCAAATGGTTGTCTAAATGAATTCAGAATTCAAGAAGTCAGCGCCAAAGTAATGGCAAATGTCTCTTTATATACCTTTTGATTCTCTGCACCCGATCTGCTGCTCCTCCCATTCCCTCAGAGCAGAGAGGGTGATGACATATCTTACAACAGGAAATACTTTTCTTACAGTGCATATATGGGCCTCTGGTTATGACAGTGCCCATTACTCTAGCAACAATGAGGAAACACTTTTCTTACAGTGCATATATGGGCCTCTGGTTATGACAGTGCCCATTACTCTAGCAACAATGAGGAAACACTTTTCTTACAGTGCATATATGGGCCTCTGGTCATGACAGTGCCCTTACTCTATCAGCAATGAGTCTATCAGCTGTTCCCATTCAGAGGTGTCACTTGAGGCGGAGGGTGATTCTTCCTGCCTCCAGTCAGGTTCAGTAGTTGGTTGGCTTGAGTCGTCTTCTGGTGGCTTTGCCCAATCCGGTATTTCAGTAGGCGAGGTCATCTCTGTCTCTACCCTTGGTGGGTAAGACAGGGGAAGAGGACCAGGAGGTAGATCCATTTGGCGTTTTACTACACAGCCATTTGCTACTATAGAGATGGATTGATGTAGAGCTCCATTGCCTCTTACTAAAGGTTTACACTACCTTTGTCAAAAGTGATGCACTATATGTGGACTACAGTGACATTTGGAATGCACCCAATGATTCTTAATCAGATGTAGATTAAATTGGGCTCCTGGGGTGATTTTTGACTAAGTGTTCTGTCGAAAAAGGGAAGTTGCTGTAGATGTGTGTGTTTTTGCATCTCTGTGTGTGCTTGTGTGTCTGTGTAGCAATTTATGAGTGCGTGCATGCGACCATAATGGAGTGTGTATGTGTCCACTGTATGTATATACACACACATTCGTGAGTAACCCCCGGTCTGCGTTCATCCTCTCCTCTCTCTGTAGACCTGTAGCTGTGGCCGAGGGGCATTCTGTATCCACGTCCTATTCGTCATGCTCAGAGTCTTCCAGCTGGAGCCCTCAGACCCCCTGCTCTGGAGGAAAAGCCTCAAAAACTTTGAGGTAACCTTCCAGCAACCAACCCACATGCCCTCTAACCAATCTGTATAATTCCCCTTATCCACCATAGTGCTTGAACTGTGCTGGACAGGACAATGTGGAAAGCCAATATCCGTGCCAGCACAGTATGGTTTGGGTCAGCACAATAGTGTGAAAGGGGTATACATGTTTTCATGGATAACATGAAAACAGCCTAACCAGCTCTGGCCAATGATTTGTTTACCTATGGATAACATGAAAACAGCCTAACCAGCTCTGGCCAATGATTTGTTTACCTATGGATAACATGAAACAGTCTAACCAGCTCTGGCTAATGATTTGTTTACCTATGGATAACATGAAAACAGTCTAACCAGCTCTGGCTAATGATTTGTTTACTCTATGGATAACATGAAAATAGCCCAACCAGCTCTGCTGGCAACAATATCATTACTCTTCATGATACTTCATGATGGTTAAGATTGACCTCTATGGTAAACTGGCTCTGGGGTGAAGTTTCTAGGAGGACAGATCTAGAGATCATCTTCCTCTGCCCCAATCCTAGCCTTAATCTGGAGTGGAAAATGCTAAACTGACCCAAGATCAGCATCTAACTGTATCATTGTCTCCCGTGCGTCAGGTCAGAGAGCTTGTTCCAGAAGTATCACTGTCGCCGCAGCTGCGCATCAGGCGCCATCGCAACGCCATCCAGAGTTTGTGTTGCGCATGTCCTAACTCCCACACGTCCTGTCAATCCAGCACCTCCAGCGCCTCCAACAACGAGAGCAGGTAGTGTAGACACACACACGCACATGAACAGTCAATCGCACACAGATACACCAGGTTTTAGACGTTGTACTGTAAAACCTATTTTGCCAGAAGGTCCTTGAATCGTCAAGTTGTGTTTTGATAGATGTTTTGATAGATGTTTGAATTTTTTTACATTAACACTGATTCTTTGGAACCAAAAATGTTACTGGCTCATTTTTCCTTTATTTGTATCTTTCCCTTTTCTTTTTCCGTCTTTCTGTCTCTTAATGTTTCTCTCCCTGTACTCTCGTGCTCTCTCTCCCTTTGTCCCTATCTCCCATGTCTTTCTGTCTCTTAATGTTTCTCTCCTGTACCTCTAATCTCTCTCCTTTGTCCCTATCTCCCATGTCTTTCTGTCTCTTAATGTTTCTCTCTCCCTGTACCCCCTCTCTCTGTCTCTCTGTCTCTCTCTCCCTTTGTCCCTATCTCCATGTCTTTCTGTCTCTTAATGTTTCTCTCCCTGTGCCTCTCTCCCTGTATTCTATGTCTCTCTCTCTCTCTCTCTCTCTCCCTTTGTCCCTATCTCCCATGTCTTTCTGCATCTTAATGTTTCTCTCCCTGTACCTCTCTCTCTCTCTATCTCCCTTTGTCCCTATCTCCATGTCTTTCTGTCTCTTAATGTTTCTCTCCCCTGTACCTCTCTCCCTGTACCTCTCTCTTTTCTCTCTCCCTTTGTCCTATCTCCCATGTCTTTCTGTCATCTTAATGTTTCTCTCCCTGTACCTCTCTCTCTCCTCTCTCTCTCTCTCTCCTTTGTCCCTATCTCCCATGTCTTTCTGTCTCTTAATGTTCTCTCCCTGTACCTCCCCCTGTCTCACTCTCTCTCTCTCTCTCCCTTTGTCCCTATCTCCATGTCTTTCTGTCTCTTAATGTTTCTCTCCCTGTACCTCTCTCTTCTCTCTCCCTTTGTCCCTATCTCCCATGTCTTTCTGTCTCTTAATGTTTCTCCCTGTACCTCTCTCTCTCTCTCTCTCTCCCTTTGTCCCTATCTCATGTCTTTCTGTCTCTTAATGCTTTCCCTGTACCTCTCCTGTACCTCTCTCTCTCTCTCTCCCTTTGTCCCTATCTCCCATGTCTTTCTGTCTCTTAATGTTTCTCCCTGTACCTCTTCCCTGTCTCTCTCTCTCTCTCTCTCCCTTTGTCCCTATCTCCCATGTCTTTCTGTCTCTTAATGTTTTCTCCTGTACCTCTCTCTCTGATCTCTCTCTCTCCCTTTGTCCCTATCTCCCATGTCTTTCTGTCTCTTAATGTTTCTCTCCCTGTACCTCTCCTCTCTGCTCTCTCTCTCCTTTGTCCTCTCTCCCATGTCTTTCTGTCTCTTAATGTTTCTCTCCCTCTACCTCTCTCTCTCTCTCTCTCTCTCCTTTGTCCCTATCTCCCATGTCTTTCTGTCATCTTAATGTTTCTCTCCCTTACCTCTCTCCCCTGTCTCTCTCTCTCCTTGTCCCTATCTCCCATGTCTTTCTGTCTCTTAAAGTTTCTCTCCCCTGTCTCTCTAGTGCTCTCTCTCTCCTTTGTCCCTATCTCCCATGTCTTTCTGTCTCTTAATGTTTCTCTCTCTCTCTCTCTCTCTCTCTCTCCTTTGTCCTATCTCCCATGTCTTTCTGTCATCTTAATGTTCTCTCCCCTGTACCTCTCTCTCTCTCTCTCCCTTTGTCCCTATCTCCCATGTCTTCTTCTGTCTCTTAATGTTTTCCTCCCTTATCTCCCTCTCTCTCTCTCTCTCTCTCTCATCCTTTGTCCCTATCTCCATGTCTTTCTGTCTCTTAATGTTTCTCTCCCCTGTACCTCTCTCTCTCTCTCTCTCTCCCTTTGTCCCTATCTCCCATGTCTTTCTGTCTCTTAATGTTTTCTCCCCTGTACCTTTCTTCTCCCCTGTACTTCTCTCCTCTCTCTCTCCCTATCTCCCATGTCTTTCTGTCTCTTCTCTCTCTCTCTCTACCTCTCTCTCTCTCTCCTCCCTTTGTCCCTATCTCCCATGTCTTTCTGTCTCTTAATGTTTTTCCCTGTACTGATCTCTCTCTCCTTTGTCCCTATCTCATGTCTTTCTGTGCTTTCTTTGTTCCCCTGTACCTCTCTCTCTCTCTCCTTTGTCCCGATCTCCCATGTCTTTCTGTCTCTTAATGTTTCTCTCCCCTGTACCTCTCTCTCTGTCCTCTCTCTCTCTCTCCCTTTGTCCCTATCTCCCATGTCTTTCTGTCTCTTAATGTTTTCTCCCCTGTACCTCTCTCTCTCTCCCTTTGTCCCTATCTCCCATGTCTTTCTGTCTCTTAATGTTTCTCTTCCCTGTACCTCTCCCCTCCCTTTGTCCCTATCTCTCATATTTTTCTCTCTAATGTTTCTTCCTGTAATCTCTCTCATGATCTCTCTCTCTCTCCCTTTGTCCCTATCTCCCATGTCTTTCTGTTCTTAAAATGTTTCTTCCCCTGTACCTCTCTCCCCGCTGTAATCTCTCTCTTCTCTCTCTCTCTCTCTCTCTCTCTCTCTCTCTCCCTTCCTTTGTCCCTATCTCCCATGTCTTTCTCTGTCATCTTAATGTTTTCCCTGTACCTCTCTCACTTTCTCCCTTTGTCCCTATCTCCCATGTCTTTCTGTCTCTAATGTTTCTCTCCCCTGTCTCTCTCTCTCTCTCTCTCTCTCTCCCTTTGTCCCTATCTCCCATGTCTCTGTCTCTTCCTACCTCTCTCTAGTGCTTCTCTCTCCCTTTGTCCCTATCTCCCATGTCTGTCTCTTAATGCTTTCCCCTGTCTCCTCCTGTACTTTCTCTCTCGTCTCTTCTCTCCCTTTGTCCCTATCTCCCATGTCTTTCTGTCTCTCTTAATGTTTTCCCTGTACCTTCTCTCCTTTGTCCCTATCTCCCATGTCTTTCTGCATCTTAATGTTTCTTCCCTGTACCTCTCTCTCTCTCTCTCTCTCTCTCTCTCTCTCTCTCTCTCTCCTCCTTGTCCCTATCTATGTCTTTCTGTCTCTTAATGCTTTCCCCCTGTACCTCTCTCTCTTACCTCTCTCTCCCTTTGTCCCTATCTCCCATGTCTTTGTCCTAAATGTTTCTATCTCCCTATACCTTTCTTCTGCATCTATAAATAATTCTCTCTCTCTCTCTCTCTCTCTCTCTCTCTCTCTCTCTCTCTCTCTCTCCTTTGTCCCTATCTCCCATGTCTTTCTGTCTCTTAATGTTTCTCTCCCCTGTACCTTTCTCCTCTCTACCTTTGTCCCTATCTCCCATGTCTTTCTGTCTCTTAATGTTTCTGTTCCCTGTACTCTCTCTCTCTCCCTTTGTCCCTATCTCCCATATCTTTCTGTCTCTTAATGTTTCTCTCCCTGTACCTCTCTCATGATCTCTCTCTCTCCCTTTGTCCCTATCTCCCATGTCTTTTTCTGTCTCTTAATGTTTCTCTCCCTGTGCCTCTCTCTCTCCCTTTGTATCTCTCCATATCTTTCTGTCCTTAATGTCCCTGTATCTCTCCCATGTCTCTCTCCCTTTGTCCCTATCTAATGTCTTTCTGTCCCTGTACCTTTCTCTCCCCTGTACTCTCTCTCTCTCTCTCTGTCTCTCTCTCTCTCCCTTTGTCCCTATCTCCCATGTCTTTTCTGTCATCTTAATGTTTCTTCACTCTCTCTCCCTTTGTCCCTATCTCCATGTCTTTCTGTCTCTCTTCCCCTGTCTCTCTCTCCTCCTCCCTTTGTCCCTATCTCCCATGTCTTTCTGTCTCTAATGTTTCTCTCCCCAAAATTCTCTAGTGCTCTCTCTCCCTTTGTCCCTATCTCCTATGTCTTTCTGTTCCTTAATGTTTCTCTCCCCTGTACCTCTCTCCCCTCTCTCTCTCTCTCTCTCCCCCTTTGTCCCTATCTCCCATGTCTTTTCTGTCTCTTAATGTTTCTTTCCCTGTAATTCTCTCTCAGGTCTCTCTCTCCTTTGTCCCTATCTCCATGTCTTTCTGCATCTTAATGTTTTCTCCTGTATCTCTCTCTCTTCTCTCTCTCTCCTTTGTCCCTATCTCCCATGTCTTTCTGTCTCTTAATGTCCCCTGTAAATCTCTCCTGTATGTCTTGTCCCTAATCTAATCTAATATCTTTCCTCTTATGTTTCTCTCCCTGTCACTCTCTCTGATCTCTCTCTCTCTCTCCCTTTGTCCCTATCTCCCATGTCTTTCTGCATCTTAATGTTTTCTTTCCCCTGTACCTCTCTCTCTCTCATGATCTCTCTCCCTTTGTCCCTATCTCCCATGTCTTTCTGTCTCTTAATGTTTCTCTCCTGTACCTCTCTCCCTGTACCTCTCTCTTTTTCTCTCTCCCTTTGTCCCTATCTCCCATGTCTTTCTGTCTCTTAATGTTTCTCTCCCCTGTACCTCTCTCTCTGATCTCTCTCTCTCCTTTGTCCCTATCTCCCATGTCTTTCTGTCTCTTAATGTTTTCCCCTGTACCTCTCTCTCTCTCTCTCCCTTTGTCCCTATCTCCCATGTCTTTCTGTCTCTTAATGTTTTCCCTGTACCTCTCTCTCTAGTGCTCTCTCTCCCTTTGTCCCTATCTCATGTCTTTTCTGTCTCTAATGTTTTCCTGTACTCTCTCCTCTGTCTCTCTCTCTCTCTCTCTCCCTTTGTCCCTATCTCCCATGTCTTTCTGTTCTCTAATGTTTCCTGTATCTCTTTCCCTTTGTACCTCTCTCTCTCCCCTGTACCTCTCTCTCTCTCTCTCTCTCTCTCCCATTTGTCCCTATCTCCCATGTCTTTCTGTCTCTTAATGTTCTCTCCCCTGTACCTCTCTCTCTCGTGCTCTCTCTCTCTCCCTTTGTCCCTATCTCCCATGTCTTTCTGTCATCTTAATGTTTCTCTCCCCTGTACCTTTCTCCCCTGTACCTCTCTCTCTCTCTCTAATAATAATAATCTCTCTCCCTTGTCCCTATCTCCTTACAGTCATGTGTGAATACATTTTAGGTATGTGGTTCTCGAACCCACTACCTCCTTCTCTATGCTGTACAACTGAGCTCTCTCTCTCTCTCTTCTCCTTTGTCCCTATCTCCCATGTCTTTCTGCATCTTAATGTTTCTCTCCCTGTACTCCTCTCTCTCTCTCTCTCTCTCTCCCTTTGTCCCTATCTCCCCATGTCTTTTCTGTCTCTTAATGTTTTTGTTCCCTGTACCTTCCCTCTCTTTCTCTCCCTTTGTCCCTATCTCCTATGTCTTTCTGTCTCTTAATGTTTCTCTCCTTGTACCTCTCTCTCTCATGCTCTCTCTCCTCTCCCTTTGTCCCTATCTCCCATGTCTTTCTGTCTCTTAATGTTTCTCTCCCCTGTACTCTCTCTCTCTGCTCTCTTCTCTCCTTTGTCCCTATCTCCCATGTCTTTCTGTCTCATAATGTTTCTCTCCCTGTACCTCTCTCCCTGTTACCTCTCTCTCTCCTTTGTCCCTCTATCTCTCATGTCTTTCTGTCTCTTAATCTTTCTCTCCCCTGTACCTCTCTCTCTCTCATGATCTCTCTCTCTCTCCTTTGTCCCTATCTCCCATGTCTTTCTGTCTCTTAATGTTTCTCTCCTGTACCTCTCTCCCTGTACCTCTCTCCCTTTTCTCTCTCCTTTGTCTAGACTACAGCCTTTCCCCATGTCTTTCTGTCTCTTAATGTTTCTCTCCCCTGTCCTTTCTTTCCTGTACCTCTCTCTCTCTCTCTCTCTCTCTCTCTCTCTCCCTTTGTCTATCTCTCTCTCTTTCTCTCTCTCTCTCTCACCTCTCCTCTCTCTCTCTCTCTCCTCCTTTGTCCCTATCTCCCATGTCTTTCTGTCTCTTAATGTTTTCTTTCCCTGTACCTCTCTCTACGTCTCTCTCTATCTCCCTTTGTCCCTATCCCATGTCTTTCTGTCTCTTAATGTTCTCCCCTGTACCTCTCTCTCCTTGTCCCTATCTCCCATGTCTTTTCTGTTTTAATGTTTTTCCCCTGTCTCTCTCTCTCTCCCTTTGTCCCTATCTCCCATGTCTTTCTAAATCTTAATGTTTCTCTCCCCTGTAATCTCTCTCAGGTTTATCTCTCCTTGTCCTATCTCCCATGTCTTTTCTAAATCTTAATGTTTCTCTCCCACCTTTCTCCTCTCTTTCTCTCTCCCTTTGTCCCTATCTCCCATGTCTTTCTGCATCTTAATGTTTCTCTCCCCTGTTTCCCTCTCTCTCTCTCTCTCTCCTTTTCCTATCTCCATGTCTTTCTGTCTCTTAATGTTTCTCTCCCTGTACCTTTCTCCCCTGTGCCTCTCTCTCTCTCCTCCTTGTCCCTATCTCCCATGTCTTTCTGTCTCTAATGTTTTCTCCCTGTACCTCTCTAGTGCTCTCTCTCCTTTGTCCCTATCTCCCATGTCTTTCTGTCTCTTAATGTTTTCTCCCCTGTACCTTCTCTCCCCTGTACCTCTCTCTCTCTCTCTCTCCCTTTGTCCCTATCTCCTATGTCTTTTTCTGTCTCTTAATGTCCCTGTACCTCTCTCTCGTGCTCTCTCTCTCCTTTGTCCCTATCTCCCATGTCTTCTGTCTCTGTCTTCCTGCCTCTCTCTGTTCTCTCTCCCTTTGTCCCTATCTCCCATGTCTTTCTGTCTCTTAATGTTTCTCTTCCCTGTCTCTCTCTCTCTTTCTCTCTCTCTCCCTTTGTCCCTATCTCCATGTCTTTCTGTCTCTTAATGTTTCTCTCTCCCTGTACTTCTCTCTCTCGTGCTCTCTCTCTCTCTCCCTTTGTCCTATCTCCCATGTCTTTCTTTATGCATCTTAATGTTTCTCTCCCCTGTACCTCTCTCTATCTCTCTCCTTTGTCCCTATCTCCCATGTCTTTCTGTCTCTTAATGTTTCTGTTCCCTATACCTCTTTCCCCTGTAATTCCTCTCTCTCTCCTTTGTCCCTATCTCCCATGTCTTTCTGCATCTTAATGTTTCTCTCCTGTACCTCTCTCTCTCTATCTCTCTCTCTCTCCCTTTGTCCCTATCTCCCATGTCTTTCTGTCTCTTAATGTTTCTCTCCCCTGTACCTCTCTCTCTCTCTCTCCCTTTGTCCCTATCTCCCATATCTTTCTGTCTCTTAATGTTTCTCTCCCCTGTACTCTCTCTCTCATGATCTCTCTCCCTTTGTCCCTATCTCCATGTCTTTCTGTCTCTTAATGTTTCTCTCCCTGTACCTCTCTCCCCTCTACTCTCTCTCTCTCTCTCTCTCTCTCTCTCTCTCTCTCTCTCTGTCTCTCTCTCTCTCTCCCTTTGTCCCTATCTCCTATGTCTTTCTGTCTCTTAATGTTTCTCTCCCCTGTACTCTCTCCTTTCTCTCTCTCTCTCTCTCTCCCTTTGTCCCTATCTCCCATGTCTTTCTGTCTTTAATGTTTCTCTCCCCTGTACCTCTCTCTCTCGTCTCTCTCTCTCTCCCTTTGTCCCTATCTCCCATGTCTTTCTGTCTCTTAATGTTTCTCTCCCCTGTACCTCTCTCTAGTCTCTCTCTCTCTCCTTTGTCCCTATCTCCCATGTCTTTCTGTCTCTTAATGTTTCTCTCCCCTGTACCTCTCCCCCTGTACCTCTCTCTCTCTCTCCCTCTCCCTTTGTCCCTATCTCCCATGTCTTTCTGTCTCTTAATGTTTCTCTCCCCTGTACCTCTCTCTCTCTCTCTCTCTCTCCTTTGTCCCTATCTCCCATGTCTTTCTGTCTCTTAATGTTTCTCTCCCCTGTACCTCTCTCCCCTGTACCTCTCTCTCTCTCTCTCTCTCCCTTTGTCCCTATCTCCCATGTCTTTCTGTCTCTTAATGTTTCTCTCCCTGTACCTCTCTCTCTCTCTCTCTCTCTCCCTTTGTCCCTATCTCCCATGTCTTTCTGTCTCTTAATGTTTCTTCCCCTGTGCCTTTCTCCCTGTACCTCTCTCTCTCTCCTTTGTCCCTATCTCCCATGTCTTTCTGTCTCTTAATGTTTCTCTATGCCTCTCTCTCTCCCTTTGTCCCTATCTCCATGTCTTTCTGTCATCTTAATGTTTCTCTCCCTGTACCTCTCTCTCTGACCTCTCTCTCTCTCCCTTTGTCCCTATCTCCCATGTCTTTCTGTCTCTTAATGTTTCTCTCCCCTGTACCTTCTCTCTCTCCCTTTGTCCCTATCTCCCATGTCTTTCTGTCTCTTAATGTTTCTCTCCCCTGTACTCTCTCTGCTCTCTCTCTCTCCCTTTGTCCCTATCTCCCATGTCTTTCTGTCTCTTAATGTTTCTCTCCCTGTACCTCCCCTGTACCTCTCTCTCTCTCTCTCTCTCTCCCTTTGTCCCTATCTCCATGTCTTTCTGTCTCTTAATGTTTCTCTCCCCTGTCTCTCTCTCTCTCTCTCCTTTGTCCCTATCTCCCATGTCTTTCTGTCTCTTAATGTTTCTCTCTCCCTGTCTCTCTCTCTCTCTCTCTCTCTCTCTCATCCTTTGTCCCTATCTCCCATGTCTTTCTGTCTCTTAATGTTTCTCTCCCCTGTACCTCTCTCTCGTCTCTCTCTCTCCCTTTGTCCCTATCTCCCATGTCTTTCTGTCTCTTAATGTTTCTCTCCCTGTACCTTTCTCCCCTGTACCTCTCTCTCTCTCTCTCCTCTTTGTCCCTATCTCCCATGTCTTTCTGTCTCTTAATGTTTACAGTCATGTGTGAATACATTTTAGGTCTCTCCCGGGATTCAACCCACTACCCTCATGTTTCTTTGTCATCTCTGCTCTCAACTCTCTCTCTCTCTCTCTCTCTCTCTCTCTCTCCTTTGTCCCTATCTCCCATGTCTTTCTGTCTCTTAATGTTTCTCTCCCTGTACCTCTTCTCTCTCTCCCTTTGTCCCTATCTCCCATGTCTTTCTGTCTCTTAATGTTTCTGTTCCCTGTACCTCTCTCTCTCTCTCTCCCTTTGTCCCTATCTCCCATGTCTTTCTGTCTCTTAATGTTTCTCTCCCCTGTACTCTCTCTCTCATGCTCTCTCTCTCTCCCTTTGTCCCTATCTCCCATGTCTTTCTGTCTCTTAATGTTTCTCTCCCCTGTACCTCTCTCCCTGTCCCTTTGTCCCTATCTCCCATGTCTTTCTGTCTCTTAATGTTTCTCTCCCTGTACTCTCTCTCTCTCTCTCCCTTTGTCCCTATCTCCCATGTCTTTCTGTCTCTTAATGTTTCTTCCCCTGTACCTCTCTCTCATGATCTCTCTCTCCCTTTGTCCCTATCTCCCATGTCTTTCTGTCTCTTAATGTTTCTCTCCCTGTACCTCTCTCCCTATCTCATCTCTCTCTCTCCCTTTGTCCCTATCTAATGTTTCTGTCTCTCGTTTTTCCCCTGTACTCCCTCTCTCTCTCTCTCTCTCTCTCTCTCTCTCTCTCTCTCTCCCTTTGTCCCTATCTCCTATGTCTTTCTGCATCTTAATGTTTCTCTCCCCTGTACCTCTCTCTCTCACTCTCTCTCTCCCTTTGTCCCTATCTCCCATGTCTTTCTGTCTCTTAATGTTTCTCTCCCCTGTACCTCTCTCCCCTCTACCTCTCTCTCTCTCTCTCTCTCTCTCCCTTTGTCCCTATCTCCCATGTCTTTCTGTCTCTTAATGTTTCTCTCCCCTGTACCTCTCTCTAGTGCTCTCTCTCTCTCCCTTTGTCCCTATCTCCCATGTCTTTCTGTCTCTTAATGTTTCTCTCCCCTGTACCTCTCCCCTCTCTCTCTCTCTCTCTCTCCCTTTGTCCCTATCTCCCATGTCTTTCTGTCTCTTAATGTTTCTCTCCCCTCTCTCTCTCTCTCTCCCTTTGTCCCTATCTCCCATGTCTTTCTGTCTCTTAATGTTTCTCTCCCCTGTACCTCTCTCTCTCTGCTCTCTCTCTCTCTCTTGTCTCTCTCTCTCTATCTTTGTCCCTATCTCCCATGTCTTTCTGTCTCTTAATGTTTCTCTCCCTGTACTCTCTCGTTTCTTCTCTCCCTTTGTCCCTATCTCCCATGTCTTTCTGTCTCTTAATGTTTCTCTCTACCTTTCTCCCTGTCTCTCTCTCTCTCTCTCTCTCTCTCTCTCTCCTTTGTCCCTATCTCCCATGTCTTTCTGTCTCTTAATGTTTCTCTCCCCTGTACCTCTCTCTCTCTCTCTCCCTTTGTCCCTATCTCCCATGTCTTTCTGTCTCTTAATGTTTCTGTTCCCTGTACCTCTCTCTCTCTCTCTCTCCCTTTGTCCCTATCTCCCATGTCTTTCTGTCTCTTAATGTTTCTCTCCCCTGTACCTCTCTCTCTCTCTCATGCTCTCTCTCTCTCCCTTTGTCCCTATCTCCCATGTCTTTCTGTCTCTTAATGTTTCTCTCCCCTGTACCTCTCTCTCTCTCTCCCTTTGTCCCTATCTCCCATATCTTTCTGTCTCTTAATGTTTCTCTCCCCTGTACCTCTCTCTCATGATCTCTCTCTCTCCCTTTGTCCCTATCTCCCATGTCTTTCTGTCTCTTAATGTTTCTCTCCCCTGTACCTCTCTCCCCTGTACCCCTCTCTCTCTCTCTCTCTCTCTCTCTCTCTCTCTCTCTCTCTCTCTCTCTCTCTCTCCCTTTGTCCCTATCTCCCATGTCTTTCTGTCTCTTAATGTTTCTCTCCCCTGTACCCTCTCTCTCTCTCTCTCCCTTTGTCCCTATCTCCCATGTCTTTCTGTCTCTTAATGTTTCTGTTCCCTGTACCTCTCTCTCTCTCTCTCCCTTTGTCCCTATCTCCCATGTCTTTCTGTCTCTTAATGTTTCTCTCCCCTGTACCTCTCTCTCTCTCTCATGCTCTCTCTCTCTCCCTTTGTCCCTATCTCCCATGTCTTTCTGTCTCTTAATGTTTCTCTCCCCTGTACCTCTCTCTCTTTCTCTCTCCCTTTGTCCCTATCTCCCATGTCTTTCTGTCTCTTAATGTTTCTCTCCCCTGTACCTCTCTCTCTCGTGCTCTCTCTCTCCCTTTGTCCCTATCTCCCATGTCTTTCTGTCTCTTAATGTTTCTCTCCCCTGTACCTCTCTCTCGTGCTCTCTCTCTCTCCCTTTGTCCCTATCTCTCATGTCTTTCTGTCTCTTAATGTTTCTCTCCCCTGTACCTCTCTCTCGTGCTCTCTCTCTCTCCCTTTGTCCCTATCTCCCATGTCTTTCTGTCTCTTAATGTTTCTCTCCCCTGTACCTCTCTCCCCTGTACCTCTCTCTCTCTCTCTCTCCCTTTGTCCCTATCTCCCATGTCTTTCTGTCTCTTAATGTTTCTCTCCCCTGTACCTCTCTCTCTCTCTCTCTCCCTTTGTCCCTATCTCCCATGTCTTTCTGTCTCTTAATGTTTCTCTCCCCTGTACCTCTCTCTCTCTCTCTCCCTTTGTCCCTATCTCCCATGTCTTTCTGTCTCTTAATGTTTCTCTCCCCTGTACCTCTCTCTCCTGCTCTCTCTCTCTCTCCCTTTGTCCCTATCTCCCATGTCTTTCTTCATCCCTCTTTCTTTCCCCTAATGAATTTCTCTCTCTCTATCCATCGTTCCCTCTCTCCCCCCCTCTCTGTCAGTAGTCTGAAGGATGAGGAGGAGCAGATGTGTCCTATCTGTCTGTTGGACATGCTGGACGAGGAGAGTCTGACTGTGTGTGAGGAGGGCTGCAGGAACAAGCTGCACCACCACTGCATGTCCATCTGTGAGTACAACTGTACACTATCAAAAACGGTGGAGGCTGGTGACTTGACAAATTGAGGAGAATGAGACCCACGGTATAGGCGTGACCGCACACACACCCCAGGGGGTCTATATAGTGAACCACACACACACCCCAGGGGGGGGGTCTATATAGTGAACCACACACGGGGGGTCTATATAGTGAACCACACACACACCCCAGGGGGGGGTCTATATAGTGAACCACACACACACCCCAGGGGGGGGGGGTCTATATAGTGAACCACACACACACCCCAAGGGGGGGTCTATCTGTTAGGTGACCTAAACTGGGATATGCTTAACACCCCGGCAGTCCTACAATCTAAGCTAGATGCCCTCAATCTCACTCAAATCATCAAGGAACCCACCAGGTACAACCCTAACTCTGTAAACAAGGGCACCCTCATAGACGTCATCCTGACCAACTGGCCCTCCAAATATACCTCTGCTGTCTTCAACCAGGATCTCAGCGATCACTGCCTCATCGCCTGTATCCGCCACGGAGCCGCAGTCAAACGACCACCCCTCATCACTGTCAAACGCTCCCTAAAACACTTCTGTGAGCAGGCCTTTCTAATCGACATGGCCCGGGTATCCTGGAAGGACATTGACCTCATCCCGTCAGTTGAGGATGCATGGTCATTCTTTAAAAGTAACTTCCTCACCATTTTAGATAAGCATGCTCCGTTCAAAAAATGCAGAACCAAGAACAGATACAGCCCTTGGTTCACTCCAGACCTGACTGCCCTCGACCAGCACAAAAACATCCTGTGGCGGACTGCAATAGCATCGAATAGTCCCCATGATATGCAACTGTTCAGGGAAGTCAGGAACCAATACACGCAGTCAGTCAGGAAAGCTAAGGCCAGCTTCTTCAGGCAGAAGTTTGCATCCTGTAGCTCCAACTCCAAAAGTTCTGGGACACTGTGAAGTCCATGGAGAACAAGAGCACCTCCTCCCAGCTGCCCACTGCTCTGAGGCTAGGAAACACGGTCTCCACCGATAAATCCATGATTATCGAAAACTTCAATAAACACTTCTCAACGGCTGGCCATGCCTTCCGCCTGGCTACTCCAACCTCGGCCAACAGCTCCGCCCCCGTAGCTCCTCACCCAAGCCTCTCCAGGTTCTCCTTTACCCAAATCCAGATAGCAGATGTTCTGAAAGAGCTGCAAACCTGGACCCGTACAAATCAGCTGGGCTTGACAATCTGGACCCGCTATTTCTGAAACTATCTGCCGCCATTGTCGCAACCCCTATTACCAGCCTGTTCAACCTCTCTTTCATATCGTCTGAGATCCCCAAGGATTGAAAGCTGCCGCAGTCATCCCTCTCTTCAAAGGGGAGACACCCTGGACCCAAACTGTTACAGACCTATATCCATCCTGCCCTGCCTATCTAAGGTCTTCGAAAGCCAAGTCAACAAACAGGTCACTGACCATCTCGAATCCCACCGTACCTTCTCCGCTGTGCAATCTGGTTTCCGAGCCGGTCACGGGTGCACCTCAGCCACACTCAAGGTACTAAACGATATCATAACCGCCATCGATAAAAGACAGTACTGTGCAGCCGTCTTCATCGACCTCGCCAAGGCTTTCGACTCTGTCAATCACCATATTCTTATCGGCAGACTCTACAGCCTCGGTTTTTCGGATGACTGCCTTGCCTGGTTCACCAATTACTTTGCAGACAGAGTTCAGTGTGTCAAATCGGAGGGCATGCTGTCCGGTCCTCTGGCAGTCTCTATGGGGGTGCCACAGGGTTCAATTCTCGGGCCGACTCTTTTCTCTGTGTATATCAATGATGTTGCTCTTGCTGCGGGCGATTCCCTGATCCACCTCTACGCAGACGACACCATTCTATATACTTTCGGCCCGTCATTGGACACTGTGCTATCTAATCTCCAAACGAGCTTCAATGCCATACAGCACTCCTTCCGTGGCCTCCAACTGCTCTTAAATGCGAGTAAAACCAAATGCATGCTTTTCAACCGATCGCTGCCTGCACCCGCATGCCCGACTAGCATCACCACCCTGGATGGTTCCGACCTTGAATATGTGGACATCTATAAGTACCTAGGTGTCTGGCTAGACTGCAAACTCTCCTTCCAGACCCACATCAAACATCTCCAATCGAAAATCAAATCAAGAGTCGGCTTTCTATTCCGCAACAAAGCCTCCTTCACTCACGCTGCCAAGCTTACCCTAGTTAAACTGACTATCCTACCGATCCTCGACTTCGGCGATGTCATCTACAAAATGGCTTCCAACACTCTACTCAGCAAACTGGATGCAGTCTATCACAGTGCCATCCGTTTTGTCACTAAAGCACCTTATACCACCCACCACTGCGACTTGTATGCTCTAGTCGGCTGGCCCTCACTACATATTCGTCGCCAGACCCACTGGCTCCAGGTCATCTACAAGTCCATGCTAGGTAAAGCTCCGCCTTATCTCAGTTCACTGGTCACGATGGCAACACCCATCCGTAGCACGCGCTCTAGCAGGTGTATCTCACTGATCATCCCTAAAGCCAACACATCATTTGGCCGCCTTTCGTTCCAGTACTCTGCTGCCTGTGACTGGAACGAATTGCAAAAATCGCTGAAGTTGGAGACTTTATCTCCCTCACCAACTTCAAACATCAGCTATCCGAGCAGCTAACCGATCGCTGCAGCTGTACATAGTCTATAGGAAAATAGCCCACCCATTTTCACCTACCTCATTCCCATACTTTTTTTATACTGTTTTTATTTATTTATTTTTCTGCTCTTTTGCACACCAATATCTCTACCTGTACATGACCTGATCATTTATCACTCCAGTGTTAATCTGCAAAACTGTATTATTCGCCTACCTCCTCATGCCTTTTGCACACATTGTATATAGACTGCCCATTTTTTTTCTACTGTGTTATTGACTTGTTGATTGTTTATTCCATGTGTAACTCTGTGTTGTCTGTTCACACTGCTATGCTTTTATCTTGGCCAGGTCGCAGTTGCAAATGAGAACTTGTTCTCAACTAGCCTACCTGGTTAAATAAAGGTGAAAAAAAAAATATATATATATATAGTGAACCACACACACACCCCAGGGGGGGGGGTCTATATAGTGAACCACACACACACCCCAGAGGGGGGGGGGGGTATAGGTGTGGACGGCACAAAGACGACAAAGTGTGTTTCAAACTATTTTAATCTAAAACATTTAATAAAGATACATAGAGTAACATATTATGGGAGTGTGAATGAGGGCTACTTATAGTGTTGGGAAGGGATCACAGCAGTGATAAAATGAGGGTATGAGGCATGAGTTGAGATGTTCAGAGGCTTGAGTTCAGTGCAGGACAGGGGTTGAGGTGTTCAGAGGCTTCAGTGCAGGACAGGGGTTGAGGTGTTCAGAGACTAGGCTTCAGTGCAGGACAGGCTCATCATGGACGGATGGTGTTGGAGAAGAGCTCTACTCTTCCACTGAGGGCAGGACAGGATTTGACTGAGAAGGCAAAAACATCAACACAGTTAGACAAAAGAACTAAGAATGAGCTAGTCCAAGCAAGGACTAAAATCACATTGATTTTTAATAATGTGATTGTGTTTGTGTATGTGATTGACTACATACAGTAATGAGAGAAAATTGACAGGGCTACTCACAATGCTTGAAAAGTAAACATTAAATGTGCCAATGGATGAGAGGGCACATGAGACACATGGCTTCAGTTCATATCAGAGAGTTTACACTGAAATTTCAGTGGAGTGGTCATCTCCTCTTAACCGTTTGATACGTACCAACAAAAGGGTGTGATCATTCTATAGTGGTCCCTGCAGTGTACTCTCAAACTGGTGTGATCATTCTATAGTGGTCCCTGCAGCGTACTCTCAAACTGGTGTGATCATTCTATAGTGGTCCCTGCAGCGTACTCTCAAACCAGTGTGATTAGAACGCTTATTTAGAACATCCAGTTTCGATTGACACAACAGTCAGTGTTTGATCTGGCCACACTGCTTTTTCACAGAAACATTTAGCACAAACACAGTCCTTACAACATTACATCCTGAATGTGACCAGTGTATTTTTTGATGCAATGTTGAGACATTGACAGAAGTGGTGACAGCATAACACAATCATCCAAACCGTCAAATGTAGGCTACATTAGTCCTAGAGCTAACTGAGAAAAGACATAACACAATTATCCAAACTGGAAAATGTAGGCTACATTAGTCCTAGAGCTAACTGAGAAAAGACATAACACAATTATCCAAACTGGAAAATGTAGGCTACATTAGTCCTAGAGCTAACTGAGAAAAGACATAACACAATTATCCAAACTGGAAAATGTAGGCTACATTAGTCCTAGAGCTAACTGAGAAAAGACAACACAATTATCCAAACTGGAAAATGTAGGCTACATTAGTCCTAGCACTAACTGAGGAAAGACACAACACAATCATCCAAACCGTCAAATGTAGGCTACATTAGTCCTAGCACTAACTGAGGAAAGACATAACACAATTATCCAAACCAGAAAATGTAGGCTACATTAGTCCTAGCACTAACTGAGGAAAGACACAACACAATTATCCAAACCAGAAAATGTAGGCTACATTAGTCCTAGCACTAACTGAGGAAAGACACAACACAATTATCAAATCAAATCAAAATCAAATCAAATTTATTTATATAGCCCTTCGTACATCAGCTGATATCTCAAAGTGCTGTACAGAAACCCAGCCTAAAACCCCAAACAGCAAACAATGCAGGTGTAAAAGCACGGTGGCTAGGAAAAACTCCCTAGAAAGGCCAAAACCTAGGAAGAAACCTAGAGAGGAACCGGGCTATGTGGGGTGGCCAGTCCTCTTCTGGCTGTGCCGGGTAGAGATTATAACAGAACATGACCAAGATGTTCAAATGTTCATAAATGACCAGCATGGTCAAATAATAAGGCAGAACAGTTGAAACTGGAGCAGCAGCACAGTCAGGTGGACTGGGGACAGCAAGGAGCCATCATGTCAGGTAGTCCTGGGGCACGGTCCTAGGGCTCAGGTCCTCCGAGAGAGAGAAAGAAAGAGAGAATTAGAGAGAGCATATGTGGGGTGGCCAGTCCTCTTCTGGCTGTGCCGGGTGGAGATTATAACAGAACGTGGCCAAGATGTTCAAATGTTCATAAATGACCAGCATGGTTGAATAATAGTAAGGCAGAACAGTTGAAACTGGAGCAGGAGCATGGCCAGGTGGACTGGGGACAGCAAGGAGTCCTCATGTCAGGTAGTCCTGGGACATGGTCCTAGGGCCCAGGCCAGTTGAAACTGGAGCAGCAGCATGGCCAGGTGGACTGGGGACAGCAAGGAGTCATCATGTCAGGTAGTCCTGGGGCATGGTTCTAGGGCTCAGGTCCTTCGAGAGAGAGAAAGAAAGAGAGAAGGAGAGAATTAGAGAACGCACACTTAGATTTACACAGGACACCGAATAGGACAGGAGAAGTACTCCAGATAAACAAACTGACCCTAGCCCCCCGACACATAAACTACTGCAGCATAAATACTGGAGGCTGAGACAGGAGGGGTCAGGAGACACTGTGGCCCCATCCAAACCGTCAAATGTAGGCTACATTAGTCCTAGCACTAACTGAGGAAAGACACAACACAATCATCCAAACCGTCAAATGTAGGCTACATTAGTCCTAGCACTAACTGAGGAAAGACACAACACAATTATCCAAACCGTCAAATGTAGGCTACATTAGTCCTAGCACTAACTGAGGAAAGACACAACACAATTATCCAAACTGGAAAATGTAGGCTACATTAGTCCTAGCACTAACTGAGGAAAGACACAACACAATTATCCAAACCGGAAAATGTAGGCTACATTAGTCCTAGCACTAACTGAGGAAAGACATAACACAATTATCCAAACCGGAAAATGTAGGCTACATTAGTCCTAGAGCTAACTGAGGAAAGACACAACACAATTATCCAAACCGGAAAATGTAGGCTACATTAGTCCTAGCACTAACTGAGGAAAGACACAACACAATTATCCAAACCGGAAAATGTAGGCTACATTAGTCCTAGCACTAACTGAGGAAAGACATAACACAATTATCCAAACCAGAAAATGTAGGCTACATTAGTCCTAGCACTAACTGAGGAAAGACACAACACAATTATCCAAACTGGAAAATGTAGGCTACATTAGTCCTAGCACTAACTGAGGAAAGACACAACACAATTATCCAAACTGGAAAATGTAGGCTACATTAGTCCTAGCACTAACTGAGGAAAGACACAACACAATTATCCAAACCAGAAAATGTAGGCTACATTAGTCCTAGAGCTAACTGAGAAAAGACATAACACAATTATCCAAACCAGAAAATGTAGGCTACATTAGTCCTAGAGCTAACTGAGAAAAGACATAACACAATTATCCAAACCAGAAAATGTAGGCTACATTAGTCCTAGAGCTAACTGAGAAAAGACATAACACAATTATCCAAACTGAAAATGTAGGCTACATTAGTCCTAGAGCTAACTGAGAAAAGACATAACACAATTATCCAAACTGGAAAATGTAGGCTACATTAGTCCTAGCACTAACTGAGGAAAGACACAACACAATTATCCAAACCGGAAAATGTAGGCTACATTAGTCCTAGCACTAACTGAGGAAAGACATAACACAATTATCCAAACCAGAAAATGTAGGCTACATTAGTCCTAGCACTAACTGAGGAAAGACACAACACAATTATCCAAACTGGAAAATGTAGGCTACATTAGTCCTAGCACTAACTGAGGAAAGACACAACACAATTATCCAAACCAGAAAATGTAGGCTACATTAGTCCTAGAGCTAACTGAGGAAAGACATAACACAATTATCCAAACCAGAAAATGTAGGCTACATTAATCCTAGAGCTAACTGAGGAAAGACACAACACAATTATCCAAACTGGAAAATGTAGGCTACATTAGTCCTAGCACTAACTGAGGAAAGACACAACACAATTATCCAAACTGGAAAATGTAGGCTACATTAGTCCTAGCACTAACTGAGGAAAGACACAACACAATTATCCAAACCAGAAAATGTAGGCTACATTAGTCCTAGAGCTAACTGAGAAAAGACATAACACAATTATCCAAACCAGAAAATGTAGGCTACATTAGTCCTAGAGCTAACTGAGAAAAGACATAACACAATTATCCAAACCAGAAAATGTAGGCTACATTAGTCCTAGAGCTAACTGAGAAAAGACATAACACAATTATCCAAACTGGAAAATGTAGGCTACATTAGTCCTAGAGCTAACTGAGAAAAGACATAACACAATTATCCAAACTGGAAAATGTAGGCTACATTAGTCCTAGCACTAACTGAGGAAAGACACAACACAATTATCCAAACCGGAAAATGTAGGCTACATTAGTCCTAGCACTAACTGAGGAAAGACACAACACAATTATCCAAACCGGAAAATGTAGGCTACATTAGTCCTAGCACTAACTGAGGAAAGACATAACACAATTATCCAAACCAGAAAATGTAGGCTACATTAGTCCTAGCACTAACTGAGGAAAGACACAACACAATTATCCAAACCGGAAAATGTAGGCTACATTAGTCCTAGCACTAACTGAGGAAAGACATAACACAATTATCCAAACCAGAAAATGTAGGCTACATTAGTCCTAGCACTAACTGAGGAAAGACACAACACAATTATCCAAACTGGAAAATGTAGGCTACATTAGTCCTAGCACTAACTGAGGAAAGACACAACACAATTATCCAAACCAGAAAATGTAGGCTACATTAGTCCTAGAGCTAACTGAGGAAAGACATAACACAATTATCCAAACCAGAAAATGTAGGCTACATTAATCCTAGAGCTAACTGAGAAAAGACATAACACAATTATCCAAACTGGAAAATGTAGGCTACATTAGTCCTAGAGCTAACTGAGAAAAGACATAACACAATTATCCAAACTGGAAAATGTAGGCTACATTAGTCCTAGCACTAACTGAGGAAAGACACAACACAATTATCCAAACTGGAAAATGTAGGCTACATTAGTCCTAGCACTAACTGAGGAAAGACATAACACAACTGGTCATATTTAGAGAACTCCTGGCTGACATAAACCACAATATGAATTAGCTCATTGTAATTACTATTTATAATTATGAAGAGATCATCCGTTCACCTACTCTATGTCTCATAAAGACACGGCGGTTGGAACCAAACATCTCAAAAGGACAGAGTTCCACTGGTCTAATGTCCATTGCTCGTGTTTCTTGGCCCAAGCAAGTCTCTTCTGACAGGTGTCCTTTAGTCATGGTTTCTTTGCAGCAATTCAACCATGAAGGCCTGATTCACGCTGTCTCCTCTGAACAGTTGATCTTGAGATGTGTCTCTTACTTGAACTCTGCGAAGCATTTATTTTGGCATTTATCTGAGGCTGCTAACTCTAATGACCTTATCCTCTGCAGCAGAGGTAACTCTGGGTCTTCCTTTCCTGTGGCGGTCCTCATGAGAGCCAGTTTCATCATAGCGCTTGATGCTTCTTGCAACTGCGCTTCAAGAAACTTTCAAAGTTCTTGAAATTCTCTAGATTGACTGACCTTCATGTCTTAAAGTAATGATATACTGTAGTTTCACTTGGCTTATTTGAGCTGTTCTTGGCATAATATGGACTTGGTATTTCACCAAAAAGGGCTATCTTTGAAAACCACCCCTACCTTGTCACAACACAACTGATTGGCTCAAACGCATTAAGAAGGAAAGAAATTCCACACATTAACTTTTAACAAGGTACACCTGTTCATTGAAATACATTCCATGTGACTACCTCATACAACTACTGTTCGCTGAAGGAGGCAAATGAGGTACAACACCTGTTCGGCCCCACGCCGTCCCAGTTCTGGGTTTGGTGAAGAATTAAAGGAATGAATACTTGCCTCGGGTTTATCATCTGTGTAAGGCAGAGCTTCCGGTGAGACAAGGTGTTCATTGGCCTTGCAGGCATGATTCTATTGTCCTTCAGTAGAGGGCACTAGTGTGCAAACTCCCCATAGCTGTGTTGTACCTCGTTTCCCTCCTTCAGGTTAAACAGTGCATAGGGCATTCACCTTACACACACACACACATGCAATGCACCCCTCCAGGTACTCCTGTTCCATTTCCCCCTGCACACACACACACACACACTTCCAGCACTATACATCCCCCTCGATAGAAATCTGATATGTTCATCCCGAGGCCCTGGCCCTTCTCTTCTCTCTAAAAACTACAGTCTATTTTTGCTCCATTTTATCGGAGCCTTGACTTCCTTGACAGCCAGTCGGTGCATTGTCCCCTATCTAAACTGGGTGTAGAGCTCATTTTGTCTGTCTCCCTGTCCGTCTCTCTGTCTGTGTCTCGCAGGGGCTGAGGAATGCCGGCAGAACCACGAGACGCTCATTTGCCCCCTCTGTAGAACCAAGTGGAAGTCCCATGATTTTTACAGGTAATTTTAAGATGTACGCGGTCTCGGATCTAGGAACTCCTGGTCAAGACTCCTGGAGTGGGGGTTGAATTCAGCAGCCTACCAGCTGGTTGTGTGAAAGGCGGGGGAAGTGGCTTCATATTTGTTTCTGGGAGGAAAGGAAAAATCTGCCTCAGTCTGAGATGTCAGAACAGCTTTTCCGTTTTGCAAATCTCATGCGAGCTGAATGCGAGTTATGGTTAACTTAAAGTTAGCTAACTATTAAATGGTTTATAAGCTATTTATACTGTATGCTCACAAAGTGTTAATGATTTAAACTAGAGCATTTAGTGTGAAAGTGCACTCAAACCTGTGATGGATTTATTGTAGGCTACGTCAATGGCGCACAGTAGCCTAGAGACAGGAAAGAGCCTTGAGTGTTTAGCGGTGAGATAAGCTATATTAGACTATGCCTCACATAGCTAACAGTGTGTCAATACATTAGCATTTTAGCATGGCACTAGGCTATATTAGACTATGCCTCACATAGCTAACAGTGTGTCATTACATAAGCATTTTAGCATTGCACTAGGCTATATTAGACTATGCCTCACATAGCTAACAGTGTGTCATTACATTAGCATTTTAGCATGACACTAGGCTATATTAGACTAGACCTCACATAGCTAACAGTGTGTCATTACAGTCAACTCAGTCTGTGTAGCCATTTGGTAGCAATTTAGTTAGCTATTTAGTGGTCTTATGGCTTGGGGATAGAAGCTGTTCAGGAGCCTGTTGGTGTCAGGCTTGATGCACTGGTACAGCTTGTTGAGCGGAAGCAGAGAGAACAGTCTATGGCCTGGATGGCTGGAGTCTTTTTAACAATTTTCCAGGCTTTCCTTTCACACTGCCTGATTTAGAGGTCCTGAATAGCAGGGAGCTCTGCCCCATTGATGTACTGGGCTGACACAACACCCTCTGTAGAGCCATGCGATCGAGGGTGGTGCTATTGCCATATCAAGTGGTGATGCAGCCAGTCAAGATGCTCTCAATGGTACAGCTGTACCATGTTTTGAGGATTTGAGGGTGCCAAACATTTTAAACCACCTGAAGGGGAAGAGGTGCTGTCGTGCCTTCTTAACGACTGAGCTTTCAACCCACTGGGCGGCAGTGGAGGGGTTGCAGTGGAGCGGTCAGTGGACTGGCAGTCCTTGGTCTTACTGACGTTGAGGGAACGGTTGTTGTTCCTGCACCATACTGCCAGTCCACTGACCTCCTCCCTGTAGGATGTCTCATCGTTGCCGGTGATCAGGCTACCACCGTTGTGTCGTGAGCAAACTTGATGATGGTGTTGGAGTCGTGCGTGGCCATGCAGTCGTGGGTGAACAGGGAGTACAGAAGGGGACTAAAGGGGTCTACAGACAAACGCAAACAGTGCTGACGGTGTCATGTTTTGTCTTATATTGTCTTGTCATTTTGCTTTCCCTTCTGTTCGTTTTCCCCCTGCTGGTCTTATTAGGTTCGTTCCCTTTTTTCTCTCTCCCTCCCTCTCTCTCTTCTCTCTATAGTTCCGTTCCCGCTCCCTGCTGTTCCTATTCCCCTATCAATCATCTAATCTTTTCACACCTGTTCCGTATCTTGCCCTCTGATTAGAGTCCCTATTTCTCCTCTTGTCTTCCGTTTCTGTCCTGTCGGATCCTTGTATATTGTTCACCGTGCTGTGTCTTTGTCTCGCCCTGTCGTGTCGTGTTTCCCTCAGATGCTGCGTGGTGAGCAGGTGTCTGAGTCTGCTACGGTCAGTGCCTTCCCGAGGCAACCTACAGTTTATGGTCGAGTCTCCAGTCTGTCCTCGTCATTACGAGTGGAATTGTTTTTTATGCTTTGTTTACCGCTCCGATTTGTCTAGGAGTATTGCATATTTCCTTTATTGGAATAAAGACTCTGTTTTCGCCAAGTCGCTTTTGGGTCCTCATTCACCTGCATAACAGAAGGATCCGACCAAGAATGGACCCAGCGACTATGGATTCTCTCTACTCTACTCTCGAGTTCCAGGGAGCGATGCTCGGCAGACACGAGCAGGAATTGTCTGCTGCTCGGCATGCCGTTGAGACCCTGGCCGCTCAGGTCTCCGACCTCTCAGGACAGTATCAGAGTCTTCGTCTCGTGCCACCAGCTACTTCCGGGTCTTCCGAGCCTCCGGAACCTAGGGTTAATAACCCACCATGTTATTCTGGGCAGCCCACTGAGTGCCGCTCCTTTCTCACCCAGTGTGATATAGTGTTCTCTCTCCAACCCAACACATACTCAAGAGAGAGAGCTCGGATTGCCTACGTCATATCACTCCTTACTGGTCGGGCTCGGCAATGGGGCACAGCTATCTGGGAGGCAAGCGCTGAGTGTACTAACAATTATCTGAACTTTAAAGAGGAGATGATAAGGGTTTTTGATCGTTCAGTTTTTGGGAAAGAAGCTTCCTGGTCCCTGTCTTCCCTATGTCAAGGTAATCGATCCATAACGGATTACTCTATAGAGTTTCGCACTCTGCTGCCTCCAGTAACTGGAACGAGCAGGCGTTGCTCGCTCGTTTTCTGGAGGGACTCCACGCTAAGGTTAAGGATGAGATTCTCTCTCGGGAGGTTCCATCCAGCGTGGATTCTTTGATTGAACTCGCTATTCGCATTGAACGACGGGTAGATCTTCGTCACCGAGCTCATAGAAGAGAGCTCGCGTTAACTGTGTCTCCCCTCTCTCCGACACTACCATCTTTCCCCACTGACTCAGGTGTTGAGCCCATGCAGCTGGGGGGGTATTCGCATTTCGACTAAGGAGAGGGAACGGAGAATCACCAACCGCCTCTGTCTCTATTGCGGTTCCGCTGGTCATTTTGTCATTTCATGTCCAGTTAAAGGCCAGAGCTCATCAGTAAGCGGAGGGCGACTGATAAGCGCTACTAGACGGTCCTGTCCGTCAAGTACCTGTACTACCTTACCGGTCCATCTACGCTGGACCGGATCGACAGCTTCCTGCAGTGCATTAATAGACTCTGGGGCGGAGGGCTGTTTTATGGACGAAGCCTGGGCTCGGGAACATGACATTCCTCTCAGACAGTTAGGGGAGCCCACGGTCATGTTTGCCTTGGATGGTAGTCCTCTCCCCAGTATATTATGTGAAACACTACCTTTAACCCTCACTGTATCTGGTAACCATAGTGAGACCATTTCTTTTTTGATTTTTTGTTCACCTTTTACACCTGTTGTTTTGGGTCATCCCTGGCTTGTGTGTCATAATCCTTCTTTTGATTGGTCTAGTAATTCTATCCTTTCCTGGAACGTTTCTTGTCATGTGAAGTGTTTAATGTCTGCAATTTCTCCTGTTTGTTCTGCTCCCTCTTCACAGGAGGAACCTGGTGATTTGACAGGAGTGCCGGAAGAATATCATGGTCTGCGCACGGTCTTCAGTCGGTCCAGAACCAACTCCCTTCCTCCTCACCGGTCGTATGATTGTTGTTCTGATCTCCTCAAGAAGCGTTTTGCATCCGCTCCTATCCTTGTTGCACCTGACGTCACTAAACAGTTTATTGTCGAGGTTGACGCGTCGGGGGTGGGCGTGGGAGCCATTCTGTCCCAGCGCTCCGATACTGACGATGGGGTCCACCCTTGTGCGTATTTTTTCTCATCGCCTGTCACCGTCGGAACGTAACTATGATGTGGCTAACCGTGAACTGCTCGCCATCCGTTTAGCCCTAGGCAAATGGCGACAGTGGTTGAGGGGCGACCGTTCCTTTTGTCGTTTGGACTGACCAAAGGAACCTTGAGTACATCCGTTCTGCCAAACGACTGAATGCGCGTCATGCTCGTTGGGCGTTGTTTTTCGCTCGTTTCGAGTTCGTTATTTCTTATTGCCCGGGTACTAAGAACACCAAGCCTCATGCTTTATCCCGTCTCTTTAGTTCTTCTGTGGCTTCTACTGTTCCCGAGGGGATCCTTCCTGTTGGGCGTGTTGTCGGGTTGACTGTCTGGGGAATTGAGAGACAGGTTAAGCAAGCACTCACGCACACTGCGTCGCCGCGCGCTTGTCCAAGTAACCTTCTTTTCGTTCCTGTTTCTACTCGTCTGGCTGTTCTTCAGTGGGCTCACTCTGCCAAGTTAGCTGGCCATCCCGGCGTTCGGGGTACGCTTGCTTCTATTCGCCAGCGGTTTTGGTGGCCTACTCAGGAGCGTGACACGCGCCGTTTCGTGGCTGCGTGTTCGGACTGCGCGCAGAATAAGTCTGGTAATTTTTTTTTCTGCTTCTGCTCCTGGTCTTGCTGGGTCTCAGTCTGTTCCCTGCCATCGCATCTCTCCTGTTCTTGTTCCTGCCCTTGCTGTGTCTCAGTCTGTCCCTAGTTGTTACTCTCCTGGCCTGTTTGGTCCTGTTTGCTCTAAAGCTTTCAGTTCTCTACCCGTGTCTCATTTGTTTTTTAGAGTAGTACCCTAGTTTCCCTTTTTTTCGTTTTCCGTTACGGTCCTGAGGAGAGGAGTTGGGTTCTTTCTCGGGACGTGCTGGACCGTTTGTGATCTATGATTTCCTCCGTTGCCGCCAGTGTTCCTCCTCGAGAGCGCCAGGAGGCGCTCGGTGAGTGGGGGGGGTACTGTCATGTTTTGTCTTATATTGTCTTGTCATTTTGCTTTCCCTTCTGTTCGTTTTCCCCCTGCTGGTCTTATTAGGTTCGTTCCCTTTTTTCTCTCTCCCTCCCTCTCTCTCTTCTCTCTATCGTTCCGTTCCCGCTCCCTGCTGTTCCTATTCCCCTATCAATCATCTAATCTTTTCACACCTGTTCCGTATCTTGCCCTCTGATTAGAGTCCCTATTTCTCCCCTTGTCTTCCGTTTCTGTCCTGTCGGATCCTTGTATATTGTTCACCGTGCTGTGTCTTTGTCTCGCCCTGTCGTGTCGTGTTTCCCTCAGATGCTGCGTGGTGAGCAGGTGTCTGAGTCTGCTACGGTCAGTGCCTTCCCGAGGCAACCTACAGTTTATGGTCGAGTCTCCAGTCTGTCCTCGTCATTACGAGTGGAATTGTTTTTTATGCTTTGTTTACCGCTCCGATTTGTCTAGGAGTATTGCATATTTCCTTTATTGGAATAAAGACTCTGTTTTCGCCAAGTCGCTTTTGGGTCCTCATTCACCTGCATAACAGACGGAGCGTAGTGCAGTGTTGCAATGTCGTTTTCCATCACAAAAGGGGTGGCTCCTTGTTATACGCTTCGTCATTTGACACAGTTTTTTTCTACCTGGAAATTGAGACCCGACACATCACTCCTTGCGATGACTGAGGGGCAGTACTAAGTGAAGTCCTGCCCCTGTGTCTACATCACATATTTCCCAGTATCATTTCTAGTATAAACTCAGAACCAATGAACATTCTTCTACTTTGCTTCTACTCTATTCTTCTCAAGCTTCCTTTTTTGTGCTTTTTTCAAAGATTTTCTAAGCGTAATTATGTCTGTCCAGTTTTGAGGAGCGTCTGTGCAAGCTGGTGAGACAATAAGAGAACCTTTACTACCCTTCGATGGGGTTGTATTTGGACAAGCATGCAAAAGACGACAGTTGGAGGGAGATTTCACGAAATTTGAACACCAATACTGACGTCAAAGAAGCATTGAAAAATATTTGGAGCCAGTATGTTCTGAAAAGGGTGAAGGAGATGAGGAGTGGGGTTGCCACTGGTGTGTGTGTCCCACCGTTTGTCAGACAACAGGATTGGCTCGGTGTTCACGTGAAATATCGTCAGACAGACACCAATATGCCGATACGGTATGTACTCGTCATACATCCAAGTGTATTTGTACAGTGTGTGTCTTTGGGATCTTATGTTTAGCAGACCTAGTTAGAACATGTAAAATGAGCTCTTTTCTGGATGGGAGAAATTGTGAAAATATTCAGTGCCTGTGTTGTTATCATAATGATTAGCAGGGCAAGTTCAAACATCTGACACAGGCACTGTGGTGTGCGCTAATTAGATTGAGAAGTTTATGAAATCATCTATTTTGGGTAAACATTTTAACTCAAAGGAGCCAATGGAGATGTTTTAAGATTTCTTGCACAGTATTCTAATGTATTCACCATCTGCTTGTAGGTGTTGGAGGGTGGTGGTGTGTTGGACAGTCCAGAGACAGAGCTGAGCCCTGAGGGCCAATCTACCGGATTGTTCATCGCCCCTTTATTCATCATCTCCCCAACCTGGTTCATCACCTCTCAGGCCCCTCTACCCTACACCCAGGCCCTTCTCACCAACACCCATCCCACCGTCCAGGCGCACCCTTGCTCTCTGCCCTGCAACTCCATCAACCTCCGCCCCATCTCCCCGACCCAGCTCTAGTGGTAGGAAGAGGAAGACAGCTGAGGGTCTTTCAGACACTGACATGATGCAGCAGGTGGATGACTTGAAGAAACATCAACAGGAGTTCCAGAAACAGCAGCAGTGTCCAGTAAAGTCTGTCTACGACACCATGGACGGTGTCTAGTCCTGCTGATCAACATCTCCCGTTTTTTCATCCTCATTCACATGTTGCTGGTATTTACTTTTGTGTTTTTTCTCTTATTTCCCCTTTTATCACATTTTTTTGTACATTTCCTCTTGTGATGGTAAATAAATATCTAAAAGGTCTGCAAATGTATTTGTCTAGTTATTTTTACTTGTGGCAGAAAATATTACTGTTTTGAATCAGTCACTCAGAAAACTTGTACTGCTTTGTACATGAGCTGTCTAGATGAGGTTAATGTTTTGGGGGTCTGCTCTTAATGTCTACAGCTGGACACTCACCCATGCACTAAGGTCTCCATTGAAAGGACACTACACATGACCATGTACAACCTTGTTATGTAGATGAGGTTAATGTCTCGAAGGTCTAGCCTTGTTGTCTACAGCTGGACAGCCATTCTCACCCATGTACCATAGCAGAAAAGTCCCCATTTTAAGGCCACTACACATAACACAAGGTTAGGTCAATGTCTTGACGGTCTAGCCTCCCAAAAAGTGACTGTCATTGTAGATTATTGTCATCTTTATTGTGATTTGTAAAGTGTAAAAGAAAAACCGCAAAACCAAGTGTGTAAGTCACAACATGAAATAATCAACCAGAAGAATAGAACATACAGTATCAGTCAAATTTGGACACACTTACTCATTCAAGGGCATGTTTTATTTTGTGGCTATAGAGTAGTGTCGTAAAGCATAAAAAAATAAAAAGCTTAAATATCACATTTACATAAGTATTCAGACCCTTTACTCTGTACTTTGTTGAAGCACCTTTGGCAGCGATTGCTGCCTCCAGTCTTCTTGGGTATGATGCTACAAGCTTGGCACACTTATTTTTGGGGAGTTTCTCCCACTCTTCTCTGCAAATCCTCTCAAGCTCTGTCAGGTTGGATGGGGACCGTCGCTGCACAGCTATTTTCAGGTCTCTCCAGAGATGTTTGATTGGGTCTAGGCTCTGACTGGGCCACTCAAGGACATGCAGAGACTTGTCCCAAAGCCACTCCTGCGTTGTCTTGGCTGTGTGCTTAGTGTCGTTGTCCTGTTGGAAGGTGAACATTCACACCCAATCTGAGGTCCTGAACACTTTGGAGCAGGTTTTCCTCAAGGATCACTCTGGACTTTGCTCCGTTCCTCTTTCCCTCGATCCTGACTAGTCGACAAGTCCCCGCCGCTGAAAAACATCCCCACAGCATGACGCATCACTATGCTTCACCATAGGGATGGTGCCAGGTTCCTCCAGATGTGACACTTAGCATTCAAGCCAAAGTGTTCAATCTTGGTTTCATCAGACCAGAGAATCTTGTTTCACATGGTCTCAGAGTCTTTAGGTGCCTTTCGGCAAATTCCAATCGGGCCGTCATGCGCCTTTTACTGAGGAGTGGTTTCCGTCTGGTCACTCTACCATAAAGGCCTGATTGGTGGAGTGCTGCAGAGATGGTTGTCCTTCTAGAAGATTCTCCCATCTCCACAGAGGAACTCTGGAGCTCTGTCAAAGTGACCATCGGGTTCTTGGTCACCTCCCTGACCAAGGCCCTTCTCAAAAGAATGCTCAGTTTTGCTTTAGGAAGAGTCTTAGTGGTTCTAAACTTCTTCCATTTAAGAATGATGGAGGCCACTGTGTTCTTGGGGACCTTCAATGTCGCAGAAAAGTTCTGGTGTCCTTCCCCAGATCTGTGGCTCGACACAATCCTGTCTCAAAGCTCTACAGACAATTCCTTCGAACTCAAATCAAATCAAATCCAATCAAATTTATTTATATAGCCCTTCGTACATCAGCTGATAACTCATGGCTTGGTTTTTGCTCTGACATGCACTGTCAACTATGGGACCTTATATAGAAACTTGTGTGCCTTTCCAAATCATGTCTCATCAATTGAATTTACCACAGGTGGACACCAATCAAGTTGTAGAAACATCTCAAGGATGATCAATGGAGACAGAATGCACTTGAGCTCAATTTCGAGTCTCATAGCAAAGGGTCTGAATACTTATGTAAAATATTATTTCCGTTTTGGTGTTTAACAAATTTGCAAACATTTTCAAAAACCTTTTTTCACTTTGTCATTGGGGTATTGTGTGTAGATTGAGGAGGAAAATATTGATTTAATCCATTTTAGAATACACCTGTAACGTAACAAAATGTTGAAAAAGTCAAGGGGCCTGAATACTTTTCCGTGTCAAGAAGAGCCTCAGCCCTTCTTGTTTGGTGAGCTACTCTGGCTCCCAAGCCCACTAGTGGATATACTGTACACTACACAAGGCTGACTTCCTCTGGATGGAACGAAACGAAAAGAGTCCGCTGAAACAAATAGTGATTCCACCCACGTGAACGCACACACGTACAATACGTCAACGGAGTGGAGCCTTACGCACACAACCCTCTGTGCCCCCATGTTGAGGTTCTGCCTACCCTCACCACCGGGGGCTGGCCCGTCAGGAAGTCCAGGATCCAGTTGCAGAGGGAGGTGTTCAGACCCAGAGTCCTAAGCTTTAACTTTATTGCCCCTAGTGGCGAAGGAGACGTGTTTATGGAAGTTGGGCATAACATGTCATAATGACGCAGAATTAAAATCGTTGGCTGCCAGAAAGCAGCCTCCGAATGTACAGCACCAGTCAAAAGTTTGGACACTCCTACTCATTCAAGGGTTTTTCTTTATTTTGACTATTTTCTACAATGTATAATAATAGTGAAGACATCAAAACTATGAAATAACACATTGAATCATGTACTAACTGAAAAGTGTTAAACAAATCGAAATATATTTTATATTCTTCAAAGTAGCTAACCCTTTTGCCTCGATGACAGCTTTGCACACTCTGGTATTCTCTCAACCAGCTTCACCTGGAATGCTTTTCCAACAGTCTTGAAAGAGTTACCACATATACTGAGCACTTGTTGGCTGATTTTCCTTCACTCTGCGGTCCAAATCATCCCAAACCATCTCACTGGGTTGAGGATCGGGTGATTGTGGAGGCCAGGTCATCTGACGAGCACTCCATCACTCTCATTTTTGATCAAATAGCCCTTACACAGCCTGGAGGTGTGTTAGGTCATTGTCCTGTTGAAAAACAGATGATAGTCCCACTAAAAGCAAACCAGATGGGATGACGTATCGCTGCAGAATGCTGTGGTAGCCAATCTGGTTAAGTGTTCCTTAAATTATAATTAAACCACAGACAGTATCACCAGAAAAGCACCATCATACCTCCTCCTCCATGTTTCACTGTGGAACTACACATGCAGAGATCAACCGTTCACCTACTCTGCTTCTCACAAAGACACAAATCTCAAATTTGGACTCATCAGGCGAAAGGACAAATTTCCACTGGTCTAATGTCCATTGCTCGTGTTTCGTGGCCCAAGCAGGTCTCATCTTCTCATTGGTGTCCCTTAGTAGTGGCTTCTCTGCGTGAAATTTGACCATAAATTTGCTTGCTGCCGACACGGAGCCCCGTCGATCCATCATGACTGGTCTGCCTACGTAACCGTCCAGGGGGTTACAACAGGCTCTCCCTGCTTCGTCCCCTAAGGCCCATCTGCTAGCCTACTATCCCCAACCTGCTAGCTGTCTGAATTGCTGTGTCCGGATGTCCTTGCAGTGTCTGAATCCTGGCTGGCCACCAAAATCCAGAAATTTCCATCACTAACTATAACATTTTCCGACAAGATAGAACTGCTAAAGGGGGCGGAGTTGCAATCTACTGCAGAGATAGCTGCAGAGTTCTGTCATACTATCCATTCGAGCTTCTACTTTTAAAACCAGAAACAAGTCTCTCACCATTGCCGCATGTTATAGACCCCCTTCATCTCCCAGCTGTGCCCTGGACACCATATGTGAATTGATCTCCCCCCATCTATCTTCAGAGTTCGTACTGTTAGGTGACCTAAACTGGGACATGCATAACACCCTGCTGTCTTACAATCTAAGATAGATGCTCTCAATCTCACACAACCTACCAGGTACAACCCTAAATCCGTAAACATGGGCACCCTCTCAGATATCATCCTGACCATCTTGCCCTCCAAATACACCTCTGCTGTCTTCAACCAGGATCTCAGCGATCACTGCCTCATTGCCTGCATGCGTAATGGATCCGCGGTCAAACGACCACCCCTTATCACTGTCAAACGCTCCCTAAAACACTTCAGGAGCAGGCCTTTCTAATCGACCTGGCCCGGTATCCTGGAAGGATATTGACCTCATCCCGTCAGTAGAGGATGCCTGGCTGCTCTTTAAAAGTGCTTTCCTCTCCATCTTAAATAAGAATGCCCTTCCGAAAAATGTAGAACTAAGAACGGATATAGCCCTTGGTTCAGCCCAGACTTGACTGCCATTGACCAGCACAAAAACATCCTGTGGCGTTCTGCATTAGCCTCGAATAGCCCCCACAATATGCAACTTTTCAGGGAAGTCAGGAACCAATATACTCAGTCAGTTAGGAAAACTATGGCTAGCTTTTTCAAACAGAAATTCGATTCCTGTAGCGCTAATTCCAAAAAGGTTTTGTGACACTGGAGAATAAGAGCACCTCCTCCCAGCTGCCCACTTCACTGAGGCTAGGAAATACTGTCACAACCAATAAATCATAATAATAATGATAATCGATTATTTCAAGAATAATTTTTCCACGGCTGGCCATGCATTCCACCTGGCTACCCCTACATCTCAGCATCCCCTGCAGCAACAATGTCGCTCTTGCTGCTGGTGATTATCTGATCCACCTCTACGCAGACGACACCATTCTGTATACATCTGGCCCTTCTCTGGACACTGTGTTAACATACCACCAAACGAGCTTCAACGCCATACAACACTCGTTCCGTAGCCTCCAACTGCTTTTAAATGCTATTCGACAACAAAGCCTCCCTCACTCATGCCGCCAAACATACCCTTGTGAAATTGACTATCCTACCAATCCTTGATTTCGGCAATGTCATTTACAAAATAGACTACATCCAGTTTGCTGAGTAGAGTGTTGGAGGCTATCACAGAGCCATCCGTTTTGTCACCAAAGTCCCATATACTACCCACCACTGTGACCTGTATGCTCTCATTGGCTGGCCCTCACTACTTATCCGTTGCCAAACCCACTGGCTGGGTTATCTATACGTTTTTGCAAGGTAAAGCCCCGCTTTATCTCAGCTCACTGGTCACCATAGCAACACCCACCCGTAGCATGCGCTCCAGCAGGCATATTGCACTGGTCATCCCCAACGCCAACTCCTTCCTTTGGCCGCCTTTCCTTACAGTTCTCTGCTGCTAATCACTAGAACAAATAGCAAACATCTCTGAAGCTGGAGTCTTATATCCCCCTCTCTAACTTTAAGCATCAGCTGTCAGAGCAGCTTACCAATCACTGTACCTGTACACACCCTATATGTAAATAGCACAACAAACTACCTCATCCCCATATTATTACTAACCCTCTTGCTATTTTGCGCCCCAGTATCTCTACTTGCACATCATCATCTGCACATATATCACTCCAGTATTAATGCTAAATTGTAATTATTTTGCCTCTAGGGCCTATTTATTGCCTACCTCCCCTACTCTTCTACATTTTCACACACTGTACATTGGTTTTTCTATTTTTCTTTTCTTTTGTGTTATTGACTGTACGTTTGTTTATGTGTAACTCTGTTGTTGTTTTTGTCGCACTGCTTTGCTTTATCTTGGCCAGGTCGCAGTTGTCAATGAGAATTTGTTCTCAACTGGCCTACCTGGTTAAATAAAAGTGAAATAAAAAAAGTCCTGATTCACGCAGTCTCCTCTGAACTGTTGATGTTGAGATGTGTCTGTTACTTGAACTCTGTGAAGCATTTTTTAAGGGTGCTCTTTCTACGTCTGGTAACTCTAATGAACTTCTCCTCTGCAGGAGATGTAACTCTGGGTCTTCCATTCCTGTGGCGGTCCTCATGAGAGCCCGTTTCATCATACTCTTCATTGTTTTTATAACTGCTCTTGAAGAAACGTTAAAAGTTCCTGAAATTTTCCAGATTGACTGACCTTCATGTCTTGATGAACTGTTGTTTCTCTTATTTTATTTTTGCATTTTTTTATTTAACCATTATTTCACCAGTGGGCCCATCGGGAAGTCCAGGACCCAGTTGCACAAGGTGGGGTTCAGACCCAGGGCCCCCCCTTATCTTAATGATAAGCTTGGAGGGTACTATGGTGTTCAACAGTACTTGTCAGTTGGAAAAAAATAATAGCGGATACATTTCACAAAATAGCAAAGTTGTATCGGAGCTTGCAAAACGGCGGCCATCCAGTAACATCTAATAAAAGCCAACAACTGAGCCCAGGGTAGGGATTCAGGAATCAGGCCCCAAATTAGACCCCCACACCACAATTAGAGACATCTTAATTCTCAATCATTATAGCCAAGTGAAGAAAGACACAAATCAAATCAAAGTTTATTTGTCACGTGTGCGAATACAACAGGTGTAGGTAGACCTTACAGTGAAATGCTGAATAAAACAGGTGTAGGTAGACCTTACAGTGAAATGCTGAATACAACAGGTGTAGGTAGACCTTACAGTGAAATGCTGAATACAACAGGTGTAGGTAGACCTTACAGTGAAATGCTGAATACAACAGGTGTAGGTAGACCTTACAGTGAAATGCTGAATACAACAGGTGTAGGTAGACCTTACAGTGAAATTGAATACAGTGAAAGTGAAATGCTGAATACAACAACAGGTGTAGGTAGACCTTACAGTGAAATGCTGAATACAACAGGTGTAGTAGACCTTACAGTGAAATGCTGAATACAACAGGTGTAGGTAGACCTTACAGTGAAATGCTGAATACAACAGGTGTAGGTAGACCTTACAGTGAAATGCTGAATACAACAGGTGTAGGTAGACCTTACAGTGAAATGCTGAATACAACAGGTGTAGGTAGACCTTACAGTGAAATGCTGAATACAACAGGTGTAGGTAGACCTTACAGTGAAATGCTGAATACAACAGGTGTAGGTAGACCTTACAGTGAAATGCTGAATACAACAGGTGTAGGTAGACCTTACAGTGAAATGCTGAATACAACAGGTGTAGGTAGACCTTACAGTGAAATGCTGAATACAACAGGTGTAGGTAGACCTTACAGTGAAATGCTGAATACAACAGGTGTAGGTAGACCTTACAGTGAAATTCAGGTGTGAATACAACAGGTGTAGGTAGACCTTACAGTGAAATGCTGAATACAACAGGTGTAGTAGACCTGAATACAGTCACAGTGAAATGCTTACTTACAGGCTCTAACCAATAGTGCAAAAAAGGTATTAGGTGAAAAATAGGTAGGTAAAGAAATAAAACAACAGTAAAAAGGCAGGCTATATACAGTAGAGAGGCTATAACAGTAGCAAGGCTACATACAGACACCGGTTAGTCAGGCTGATTGAGGTAGTATGTACATGTACGTAGATATGGTTAAAGTGACTATGCATATATGATGAACAGAGTAGCAGTATTTTAAAAGGGGTAGGCGGGTGGTGGGACACAATGCAACAATGCAGATAGCCCAGTGAGCCAATGTGCGGGAGCAGTGGTTGGTCGGCCCAATTTAGGAAGTATGTACATGAGTGTATAGTTATAGTGATGATGCGTATACGATAAACAGAGAGTAGCAGCAGTGTAAAAAAGAGGGTTTGCGGGGGGCGGACGTCCTTGATGGCAGGCAAATAGTCCAGGTAGCCATTTGATTACCTGTTCAGGAGTCTTATGGCTTGGGTGTAAAAACTGTTGAGAAGCCTTTTTGTCCTATGACTGTTAAATTTGATTTGATTTGATTTATGACTGTGGTGGCTGGGGTCTTTGACCATTTGTAGGGCACCGCCTGGTGTAGACGTCCTGGATGGCAGGCAGCTTAGCCCCTGTGATGTACTGGGCCATACGCACTATCATCTGTAGTGCCTTGTGGTTAGAGGCCGAGCAATTGCCACCTAAACCACCACTCCTGGGACATGTAGCCAGCCACTGTAAAACATTATATACAGTTACATTATATACAGTTGAAGTCTGAAGTTTACATACACCTTAGTAAAACATATTTAAAGTTAAATTTAAAGTTTTTCACAATTCCTGACATTTAATCCTAGTAAAAATGCCCTGTCTTAGGTCAGTTAGGATCACCACTTTATTTTAAGAATGTGAAATGTCAGAATAATAGTAGAGAGAATGATTTATTTCAGCTTTTATTTCTTTCAGAAGTTTACATACACTCAAATCGTATTTGGTAGCGTTGCTTTTAAATTGTTTAACTCGGGTCAAATTTTTTGGTAGCCTTCCACAACCTTCCCACAATAAGTTGGGTGAATTTTGGCCCATTCCTCCTGACAGAAATGGTGTAACTGAGTCAGGTTTGTAGGCCTCCTTGCTCGCACACGCTTTTTCAGATCTGCCACACAAATTTTCTATAGGATTGAGGTCAGAGCTTTGTGATGACAACTCCAATACCTTGACTTTGTTGTCCTTAAGCCATTTTGCCACAACTTTGGAAGTATGCTTGGTGTCATTGTCTATTTGGAAGATCCATTTGCGAAAGCTTTAACTTCCTGACTGATGTCTTGAGATGTTGCTTCAATATATCCCCATAATTTTCCTACCTCATGATGCCATCTATTTTGTGAAGTACACCAGTCCCTCCTGCAGCAAAGCACCCCCACAACGTGATCCTGCCACCCCCATGCTTTAAGGATGGGATGGTGTTCTTTGGCTTGCAAGCCTCCCCCTTTTTCCTCCAAACATTATGATGGCATTATGGCCAAACAGTTCTATTTTTGTTTCATCAGACCAGAGGACATTTCTCCAAAAATTACAATCTTTGTCCCCATGTGCAGTTGCAAACCGCAGTCTGGCTTTTTATGGCGGTTTTGGAGCAGTGTTGAGTGGCCTTTTAGGTTATGTCGATATAGGACTTGTTTTACTGTGGCTATAGATACTTTTGTACCCTTCTTCTTCAGCATCTTCACAAGGTCCTTTGTTGTTGTTCTGGGATTGATTTGTGCTTTTCACACCAAAGTACGTTCATCTCTAGTAGACAGAACGCGTTCCTTCCTGAGCGGTATGATGGCTGCGTGGTCCCATGGTGTTTATACTTGCGTACTATTGTTTGTACAGTTGAACATGGTACCTTCAGCCGTTTGGAAATTGCTCCCAAGGATGAACCAGACTTGTGGAGGTCTACAATTATTTTTCTGAGTTCTTGGCTGTTTTATTTTGATTTTCCAATGATGTTAAGCAAAGAGGCACTGAGTTTGAAGGTAGGCCTTGAAATACATCCACAGGTACACCTCCAATTGACTCAAATTTTATCAATTTGCCTATCAGACAGAAGCTTCTAAAGCCATGACATAATTTTCTGGACTTTTCCAAGCTGTTTAAAGGCACAGTCAATTTAGTGTATGTAAACTTCCTGACCACTGGAATTGTGATACAGTGAATTATAAGTGAAGTAATTGTTGGAAAAATTACTTGTGTCATGCACGAAGTAGATGTCCTAATGGACTGGCCAAAACTATAGTTTGTTAACAAGAAATATATAATATTGCATACCACTGAATGGGCTCAGGCTGTACCATAAGTACATGCATGTATGCTAAATACACTATCCTCAATCATATCTTTGACCTTTAAGTACCACAGAATGCTCAGCAGGGCTTACCTAGGGCCTATGCTGGTGCCCGGGCTCTGTGTGTGAGTGTGTGTGTGTTTATACGCGAGTGTGCGCGTCTGCGTTTGTGTGTGCACTCGTAGGTTTGTCGTGAGCTGAATCCTCTGCGGCTCGGTTAGATGAGCTAGACAGCCAGACACCAGCCCTTGTTTTGAGCGTCTGCCTGGGAATGAAATGATAGAAGCCCAGTTCTTGTTGTTTTTCCCCCTCAAGCCATGAATACAATCAGAAAGGGTCTGTGTTACCCCCTCCGCTTCCTCCCTGCACTGAAACCCTAACCAGTTGTTTTTCGCTGAAAAATGTCCAACCGCCATTATGATAATGATCCGCAATGTTACATTACCCTTGTGACAATCCAACAGGTAGGACAGAGTTTCGAAAGAAGGGATTCAGATTTTTTCACTAGTTTGGTGCCAGTTTGGTGCCAGTTTGGTGCCTGCTGAAAGGGAATTTTACCGTCCTCTCCTTTGACTAAATTCCCCCCATTTCATCCGGTTTGTATAACTATATTCCTAACCGTGCCTGTATCAGCATATTCTTGACCATGGCTATTTGTAATATCAGTTGCTCAAAACATGAAAATGCTAATACTCAAATACCAATTCAAACCTTGACTCTACTGCCACCATGTTTAAAAGTCCCCCAAAAGTTGCTAAAACCTGGCTGACTTTGGCATCTTTCTCGGCAGCCATGACCCCTCCTCTGTCTCTATTGAGAACGCTGCAGCGGTGGGTCATCCCCAGGCGTCATCATCGTGCCAGAGCGAGGGGACTCCAGAGGCTGTTCATCGTCCCAGGATGGGGACTTCACCCTGCCCCAATTCGGGGTCCAGCAGGTCCCCCAGACCTACAAAGAACTGGCCGAGCCCTGGATCAAGGTGAGAGGGGTGGAAAGATAGATGTGGGTTCTAATAATGTCGACCAGACCTGGATCAAACACATATGTACAATACTTTCAAATACTTTATTTACCATTTGAGCTTGCATTTTGTGACTATTCCATTCCATTTTGAATTGTTCCATTACACTAGGCAAACAAAACCAAATGTCTTCATCCCTTTGCATACCAAGAGGGTTTACATGTAGTTGATGTCTCTATCAGATTAGTGCCATATTCCGTTCGTAGTTATAATTTTGTGTGTCAAATCAAATCAAATCAAATCAAATTGTATTTGTCACATACACATGGTTAGCAGATGTTAATGCGAGTGTAGCGAAATGCTTGTGCTTCTAGTTCCGACACTGCAGTGATAACCAACAAGTAATCTAACTAACAATTCCAAAACTACTGTCTTATACACAGTGTAAGGGGATAAAGAATATGTACATAAGGATATATGAATGAGTATGAATGAATGAGTCCTCCTCTCCAGGTGTTTGGCATGGAGTTGGTGGGCTGCCTGTTCTCCAGGAACTGGAACATCCGGGAGATGGCCCTGCGGCGGCTGTTGCACGACGTCAGTGGCGCGCTCCTCCTGGCCAATGGCGAGCACGCCTGCCCGGGGGCCGGGGCGGGCCGTACAGAGGTGTCAGGTGATGTGGTGTTGGAGTCATGCTGCAGCGTCCTCTCCATGGTGTGTGCTGACCCTGTCTACAAGGTCTACGTGGCCGCACTGGTGAGACTCTTTAATATTACTGTACCCCCACAGATCCTGTGAAACTAAGAATCAAGTTTTACTGTGTAATTCTATAACTGTACTATACTCCAGCTGTCAGGAAAGCATTGTGAACCCTTTAAAGTCTTAGGCCCCATCCAGAAACAACTCCGAGCCCAGTGATTCCCAAAAGTTTATCTTTATTAGGATGCCACGATGACAGCTAATCTTGGGATTGAGACCCCATGTATTAAACGATAGAAAATCAAACTAACTTCTGTAATTTGATCAAAGGAAAGAATTGGATATGTCTAAGAAATATGGTTGTAGATCCATCTAGTGGTTGTTTCTGGACTGGGCCTTTTGATATTCATACGTGTTCCTGATAAGTGAGAGGACCATATATCAAATATATCTTCACTTGATTAGCTGATTTGCACTACCTGATCTCTGTGTTCAAACTTTGGCCCTTCTCCCTCCCCGCAATATTGATGAAAGTTATCTCTTGAATTGTGCTGAAGTTCACTTCAACAACAAGGTAGTCTGGTTAGCTCTAAAGTCCACTGAACATCCAGGAAGTGTGAACAGAGTCAAACCAGCAGGGATTCTCCAGGGACAGACTGAGCGAGAAAAAAAGGTCTTTCTCGCTATTTATTTACTTGGTCTCTTTCAACAATAGTTTTTTAAAGTATTTGTCATTTAGCAGACTACTGTAGTGAGTGCATACATTTTCATACTTTTAAAACTTATCCCTTGTGGGAATTGAGCCCACAACCTGGCGTTGCAAGCGCTATGCTCTACCAACCTAGACCCACGGGATCTAGTTCTTGGTGCGTGTTTTAAAAAATGCAGGCCCTCTGGACAATCAACATTTCCCCAAAGCACTTTGCTTCAGCAGAGCAGCAGTTATGTAAAAACAAAAAGTTCTGTCCTCTTGGGGGTTTTCCATAGTGTTTAAGCAGACAGACTTTGGTGTTTACTGTATTCTTCTTTCAAGACAAAGAAGGGATGGTGGTGATGGCGGGTGGACAAAGAATACCAATGTGGCAATGTTCTAGATTAAGAGGGCCAGATCACCTAAATTGTTGCTGCTTTGAAAAGTTACTCCCATTTGTTTGAGGCTGTAACAGAGCCTGCATCAGCGGGGGTGGGGCAAAAACAGTTAGCTGCGTGTGCACTACCTGGGACCTTGTAGCAAGTGAAAACAGCAGAGCCACCATTTCAATAACTTATTTTCTTACCTTTTCGTACCATGTGATGTGGCCCTCACTATTGGAAGTAAACACTTGTTTATTGATATTATCTGTCTCCTAAGAGTGGAGTCGACTCGGGAGCATGGAGTAATGGGGGTTGAGAGGGAGTGGAGTAGACTGGGAAGCTTGGAGCAAATGGGGTTGACAGGGAGAGATAGTGTGCATTGTGTGTGTGAGCATGAAAGAGTGAGTGGGACAAAGTAGTTAGAGGGAGGGAAGCATGAGGGGGAGGAAGGAGTAACCTTGCCTGCCTGGCAGAGGGAGAGTGAGAAAGAACTTTGAATCTGTCTCTGGGCAGCGTTCCAGTGCAACTCCAATTTGTAAGTCGCTCTGGATAAGAGCGTCTGCTAAATGACTTAAATGTAAATGTAACTCTCTATCAGTCACCAGTTCCCACGCCTCTTCTCTCTCTCTGGGAGTCAGGCTGGGGCGGAGCACCACCAAGTCTCCACCTCCTGCCAAGGCCACAGAGGCCTCTCTAATGGCCTTGAGGTCATGCCCAGGCAGCCATATTGTCACAGGAATAGACAGGGTCGTAACTCGGCGTGGTCAAAAGTACAATTCCTCCCACCACCGAACCACAGTGTTATGTTAGGGCGCTCCAAGAGGTCTTCTGTTTCTCAATGACTCTCAATGACTCTACTAAATTCGCTTGATAGTAAGTTCTCAGCCATTAGTTTGATCAGCCCATCTAATATTTTGTGATGAAGCTTTTCACTACACATCACCATATCTCCTTTTTAACTTTCCACACACTGGACACACAGTAACAATATTGGTACTTTATGTTTGAGTTGTAAAGGTGAACCCTGGTCTCTTGTCCTCTTTCTGTAGAAAACCTTGCGGGCCATGCTGGTGTACACGCCCTGCCACTCGGCGTCTGAGCGCTCACGGCTGCAGCAGCTGCTCCGGCCCGTGGTGGAGACTATCCTTGTCAAATGTGCCGACGCCAACAGGTAAAGTCCGTCTCAAACTAACGAGTGGGATAGATATGCGAGCCTGTCAGGGGTTCACTGCAACTGCTAGTAGCTAGTGCCCTCTGTTGGGGAATACAAAATATGACATGCACTTGTTAGATCTCCCCACTGATCATACTGTATGATGTACTGTATATCAGGAGTATTCAAATAGGAGCCAGGAGGTCCAGAGCTTCTTTTCTGTTCTACCTTATAATTCATTGCACCCACCGGGTGTCCCAGCTCTAAATCAATCATTGATTAGAGGGGACGAATGAAAATCAGCAGTGGAACTGGCTTTGAGGTCCAGATTAGAATTTGTCTGATATACATCTTCAAGAACTGACTCAAACATGACCACCTTTTCTTGTGATATAATACTGTATTCATTAGGTTGATAGTACATGAATTAACAGATTACATTCCCCATGTCTCATTTCAATGTCTCAATTGCACAATTTGTAGTCTATGTTAACACAGAACTACAATCTCGCTGGTCAGATATGTTTACGTCGTCTGTTCAAACTGTAAAAAAAAAAAAAATCACAATTAATGAAAAGCATTAGCAGTCTAGCATGGACATAAATACATTTTGAGTGTTGTTTCTCTGTGTCATGTCCAGTCGTACCAGCCAGCTGTCAGTGTCAACACTACTGGAGCTGTGTAAAGCCCAGGTAGGAGAGCTGGCCGTGGGCCGAGAGATCCTCAAAGCAGGTAAGAACTACAAATCCCATTTATCCTCGCTGAGTGTTCAGCGGAAATAGCACCATCTCTCCCCATATTACTCAAATTGATGTACAGTGGTTTGCGAAAGTATTCAACCACCTTGGCATTTTTCCTATTTTGTTGCCTTACATCCTGGAATTAAAATAGATTTTGAGGGGTTTGTATCATTTGATTTACACAACATGCCTACCACTTTGAAGATGTAAAATATTTTTTACAGTGAAACAAACAAGAAATAAGACCCCAAAAAATCCAACTTGAGCATGCATAACTATTCACCCCCCCAAAGTCAATACTTTGTGGGGGTGAAATTGCAGCAATTACAGCTGAAAGTCTCTTGGGGTATGTTTCTACAAGCTTGACACATCTAGCCACTGGGATTTTTGCCCATTCTTCAAGGTAAAACTGCTCCAGCTCCTTCAAGTTGGATGGGTTCCGCTGGTGTACAGCAATCTTTAAGTCATACCACAGATTCTCAATTGGATTGAGGTATGGGCTTTGACTAGGCCATTCCAAGACATTTAAATGTATCCCCTTAAACCATTTGAGTGTGGCTTCAGCAGTATGCTTAGGGTCATTATCCTGCTGAAAGGTGAACCTCTGTCCCAGTCTCAAATCTCTGGAAGACTGAAGCAGGTTTCAGAATTTCCCTGTATTTAGTGCCATCCATCATTCCTCAAATTCTGACCAGTTTCCCAGACCCTGCCAATTAAAAACATCCTCACAGTATGATGCTGCCACCACCATGCTTCACTGTGGGGATGGTATTCTCGGGGTGGTGAGTGGTGTTGGGTTTGTGCCAGAAATAACGTTTTCCTTGATGGCCAAAAAGCTAAATTTGAGTCTCATCTGACCAGAGGACCTTCTTCCATATGTTTGGGGAATCCCCCACATGCCTTTTGGCGTGTTTGCTGATTATTTTCTTAAAAGCAATGGCTTTTTCTGGCCACTCTTCCGTAAAGCCCAACAGTGTGGAGTGTATGGCTTAAAGTGGTCCTATGGACAGATACTCAAATCTCTTTTCAGCTCCTTCAGGGTTATCTTTGGTCTCTTTGTTGCCTCCCTGATTAATGCCCTCCTTGCCTGGTCTGTAAGTTTTGGTCAGTCTCCAAGTTTATATGACATATACTTTCCATTTTTTAATCATGGATTTAATGGTGCTCTGTGGGATATTCAAAGTTTCGGATAATTTTTTATAACCCAACCCTGATCTGTACTTCTCCACAACTTTGTCCTTGACCTGTTTGGAGAGCTCCTTGGTCTTCTTGCCGCTTGCTTGGTGGTGCCCCTTGCTTAGTGGTGTTGCAGACTGAGGCCTTTCAGAACAGGTGTATACATACTGAGATCATGTGACAGATCATGTGACACTTAGATTGCACACAGGTGAACTTTATTTTTGTCACGGTCGTCCTCCTCTTCATCTGAAGAGGAGAGGCGAGAAGGATCGGAGGACCAATATGCAGCGTGATGTGTTCATGTTGAATGTTTAATTAAAGAAAGAACGGAACACTGAAACACTATACAAAAACAGTAAACAAAATAACAACCATGAAGCTAATGTGAGCTGCGCTGAAACAAGCCATCAACATAGACAATCACCCACAAACAAACAGTGCAACCCAGGCTACCTAAGTATGATTCTCAATCAGAGACAACTAATGACACCTGCCTCTGATTGAGAACCATACTAGGCCGAAACATAGAAATACCCCAAAACATAGAAAAACAAACAGACTGCCCACCCACCTCACGCCCTGACAATACTAAATAAATACAAAACAAAGGAAATAAAGGTCAGAACGTGACAATTTAACTAATTATGTGACTTCTTAGGGGTCTTTAGGGGCTTCATAGCAAAGGGGGGTGAATACATATGCACGCACCACTTTTCAGTTGTTGTTTGTTTTTTTAGTAAGTATTTTTTTTCTATTTCACATTAAATCCAAATAAAAATCTATTTAAATTACAGGTTGTAATGCAACAAAATAGGAAAAACACCAAGGAAATGAATACTTTTGCAAGGCACTGTACGTGACTGTAACTCATGTCTTAACAGTTTACAAATTTAAAAAAGACCCAACTGACTACTCATTGTAAACATCTCTACCTTTCTCCCAGGGTCCATCGGTATTGGCGGGGTGGACTTTGTCCTGAACTGCATCCTGGGGCCCCAGACGGAGGCCAATAACTGGCAGGCCCTGATGGGCCGCCTTTGTCTGATTGACAGGCTCCTGCTAGAGTTCCCCGCCGAATTCTACCCCCACATAGTTTCCGGAGGGGACTGCCACCAGTCTCAGACCCTGGGGGAGAGGTCCGTGATTTTATAGTCATATCATATAGCCTTGAGCGCACAGCCATGAGTTGGTGACCTTGTCCTTGTATAGCTTTGTTGGTCACCAACAGTAGCTGATGACTCGAGTCTCAGGGGGAGAGGTGGAGGTGCGCCACAGGGATGAGCATTGTGCCCAGTGATATTTTGTTTTGATCATGTCGTCATGTAGCCTTGAGCTCACAGCCTTGAGTTGGTGACCTTGCAAAAATAATTTGGTGGGTGCTTATATTTGTTCTATTTCACACATGCACAAGTGTGTATTATACATGTGTGAATTTGAGATACATTTTTTTGCGTATCCCGACTCCCCCTGAGACACCCTCGGAGAGTGGGGTCATGACCAGTCTGTCATTATCAACAGCGACCTTGGAGCAATTAGGAAAAAAGGAGGAAAATTGAAAAAGGTTCTTCTTCATAATATAACTGTTTATTAATAAATATGTTTTATGATAGCTGAAAAACAAGAAAATTGATGTTTCACTGTGTTTGAGGAAGGGGAAGAGTGGACCCAAAGGTGCACAGTTCGAATCCCGCCTCAGCCAGAATTGACATTTCTAAACAACCACTTTAGTGTTCTTTTTCACATTGGTGATTTTAAGATCACCTAAGTCAGTAATGGAACGATTATGGTAATAATCATAAGATATAGAAGTGTTATTCTTTATTGCTGTACTATTATCCTGTTACCTTGTTTATGCAATTAGTATCTTAAATGATCAATTATCTCCTGCGGTTTCTTGTGGACTGCATATTACCTGATATAATTGTAAATATACTGAACAATAACATAAACGCAACATGCAGCAATTTCAAACATTTTACTAAGTTACAGTTAATAAAAGGAAATCAGTCCATTTAAATAAATTCATTAGGCATGAATCTATGGATTTCACATGACTGGGAATACAGATATGTATCTGTTGGCCACAGATAACTTAAGTAAAATAAAAAAAGGTAGGGGTGTTGATCAGAAAACCAGGTCAGTATCTGTGTGACCACCATTTGCCTCATGCAGCGTGACACATCTCCTTTGCATAGAGTTGATCAGGCTGTTGGATTTGGCCTGTGAAATGTTGTCCCACTCTTCTTCAATGGTTGGTGTGAAGTTTCTGGACCATTGGCGGAACTGGGTCCCCACTGTTATACCACGTCGATCCAGAAGCATCCCATGCTCAATGGGTGACCTGTCTGGTGAGTATACAGACCATGGAAGGATTGGGACATTTTTAGCTTCCAGGAATTGTGTACAAATCCTTGCAACATGGGGGCCGTGCACAGGGCTGTGGCAGCCTCATTCATTTTTGTCACATGGTTATTGCCATGCAAAAGACTGCTGGTCTCACAGCAATGAACTTAAACAGGCTTACCATCTTCAGGCCTCTAGCCATACAAGCGCTGCTGCGTGCCTCAACATCTACATTTTAAAAAGGGATAATAAATCAATTTAATATACACCATCACAACAAATCCATGATTTATTTTAGTCAGATCTAAAGAAACATTATGATATGAAAAGAATGTATTTCCAAAGAAGAGAATATGTGTTGGCCTACTGTAGACCTACATTATCTGGCTCCATGCCATAGGCTGTAGGCTTGTTCATTTAGCTGACAAGATATGCTTCCCATGCCATTCTTTTATTTGATCTGATTTTATAGTAAGATGAATATAGTTGAACTTAGCTGAATAAAATAGAAAGGATATTTTTCCCATTACAGATTGACTGCGTTCATATGAAGTTGCTATATATTGCTATAAGTGATCATTTGAAACAAGTCCTACATGCTAGATTTAGAGTTATTTGTCAACTTTAGTTGTGAATGATACAAACCTTATAATGTCTTGGAAATCAAAACATATATGGGCTGCATGGTGTGACTACAGGCTATTGATGATTGAGAAAGTAGCAAAAATGGCTTACTTTCTCATCAACTGATCATATTTTCATAAAAATGGCTTACTTTCTCATCAACTGATCATATTTTTCACGCATCAGACTATTCTCAATTTGATCTAGTCTTTACTAATTATTTTGGATTCACAATGGCCCATTATCAAATGGGCCATTGCACTCAAATAGCCTAGTGAGGAGGCTGCACGCTTTCCCACCAGTCTGTTTTGTAGGCTACTTGGGTTTTATAGTGGAGCATATGCTTAATATATAATATGAGCAGCTGAGAAATAAATATAAGAACACTTACTTCACTCCATGCATCAACCACTGTTTGACGAGCATGCTCTCGCTGCTCGATATAGGTGAGATTCTCCCAAACGCTATGCCATGGTCTCTCTCCAACCTTGTTCCTGCAGCTACCCTGTGCTTAGTTTGGGAAACCAAGTGTTATCTGTTCGGGAACATCAATGTTTTCGCTACGAAATACGATAATACAGTCCACACTCAACAGCGATTACTCACATTTTGGAGTATAGGCTAGACCAATTATGTACCAAAACATCTTAAATCAGTTTTATGTTTTTCTATCATACATACAGTTGAAGTCGGAAGTTTACATACATTTAGGTTGTTTTTCAACCAACTCCACAAATTTCTTGTTATTTTTTAGACCAGAGGAAAGAGTGCCACCTACTGGCCCTCCAACACCACTTCCAGCAGCAACTATAGTTTTGGATAGTCGCTTAGGACATCTAATTTGTGCATGACACAAGTAATTGTTCCAACAATTGTTTACCGACAGATTATTTTACTTATAATTTAAGCAGCATACCATCCTGCATACCACTGCTGGCTTGATTCTGAAAAACAAAAAACTTTAAGATTTAAGATGGTTTGAATTCATTATCACCTTAAATAGCACTGTCAATTTCTTTGTATTGGGCTTTTAAATTTTAATTTAACCTTTATTTTACTAGGCAAGTCAGTTAAGACCAAATTCTTATTTTCAATGACGGCCTAGGAAGTGGGTTAACTGCCTGTTCAGGGGCAGAACGACAGATTTTGTACCTTGTCAGCTCGGGGAATTGAACTTGCAACCTTTCGGTTACAACATCCACAACAACCATCTTTTACACTGTTTCAATCTGCCATTCAAGTTCTTTCTTCAAATGTATCATCACAGTGAGGTGAGTTTTAAAAGAATGATAGGCCTACTGTTTTGATGCTAATTGTTTGTTGTGATTTTCAAAGGATTTTGCATTAGAGGGACAATAGAGCCCCGAGGACCAGGCCATTAGAACCTGATGGTGGTAGTTAGCAAGTTGGGTATTACAAAGGCATGTCCAGAGTGCATAAAATGAGATTACCATGACTCAATGGTCACGTGGAATTTTACTGCAGTCATCGGTAGTACAGCCCTAGCCGTGCATTATCATGCTGAAACATGAGTTGATGGCGGCAGATGAATGGCACGACAATGGGCCTCAGGATCTTGTCACGGTTTCGCTGTGCATTCAAATTGCCATCAATAAAATGCAATTGTGTTCCTTGTCTGTCGCTTATGCCTGCCCATACCATAACCCCACTGCTACCATAGGGCACTCTGTTGACATCAGAAAACTGCTCACCCACACAACGCCATACACGTGGTCTGCGGTTGTGAGACCGGTTGGACATACTAACAAACTCTTTAAAATGACGTTGGAGGCAGCTTAGGGTCGAGAAAAGAACATTACATTCTCTGGCAACAGCTCTAGTGGGCATTCCTACAGTCAGCATGCCAAATGCACGCTCCCTAAACCCTGAGACATCTGTGGCATTGTGTTGTGTGACAAATATGCACATCTTATTGTCCCCAGCACAATGTGCACCTGTGTAATGATCATGTTGTTTAATTAGCTTCTTGATATGCCACACCTGTCAGGTTCCTGTCAGGTGGATGAAATGCTCACTAACAGGAATGTAAACAAATTTGTGCACAGAATTTGCGAGAAATCAGCTTTTTGTGCGTACAGAACATCTCTGGGATCTTAATTTCAGCTCATGAAACAAGGCACCAACACTTTACATGTTGCGTTTATATTTTTGCTCAGTGTATATCACATCCCATTGGGTAAAGATGTCACGCCCTGGTCGAAGTATTTTGTGTTTTTCTTCATGTATTTGGTCAGGCCAGGGTGTGACATGGGTTTTTGTATGTGGTGTGTAGCTTAGTGGGATTGTAGCTTAGTGGGGTGTTCTAGGAAAGTCTATGGCTGTCTGGAGTGGTTCTCAATCAGAGACAGGTGTTTATCGTTGTCTCTGATTGGGAACCATATTTAGGCAGCCATATTCTTTGGTTGTAATTGTGGGTGATTGTCCTTAGTGTCCTTGTTCCTGTCTGTGTTAGTTTGTGTTTCGGTTTTCGTTACGTTCTTTGTTTTGTAGTGTTTGTATTTTAGATTCGTGTTACGTTTTTGTTCATTAAACATGGATCGCAATCTACACGCTACGTTTTGGTCCGACTCTCCTTCACCACACCTAGAAAACCGTTACAGAATCACCAACCACCAACGGACCAAGCAGCGTGTCAACAGGCAGGAGCCACAGGAGAGATGGACATGGGAGGACGAACTGGACGGTAAAGGACCCTGGGCTCAGCCTGGATAATATCGCCGCCCCAAGGAAGAACTGGAGGCGGCGAAAGCGGAGAGGCGCTGGTATGAGGAGGCAGCACGGCGACGCGGATGGAAGCCTGAGAGTCAGCCCCAAAAATGTATTGGGTGGGGGCTCAGGGAGAGTGTGGCAGAGTCGGGAGTCAGACCTGAGCCAACTCTCCCTGTTTATCGTGAGGAGCCAAGGAGGAGACCAGAACCAGAGCCGGTGTTGGAGGTGAGCGAAGCAGAGACTGTGAAGGGGTTAATGGGGAAATTGGAGGAGAGAGAAATGAGGGAGTTGCTGTGTTGGTGCTTTAAGCATGGAATTCGCCCGACGGAATGTGTCGGGGATTTGATGGCACCTGGGTCAGCGCTCCATACTCGTCCTGAGGTGCGTGTTAGTCGGCTGTTGAAGTTGGTGCCAGCCTCACGCATCAGGCCTCCTGTGCACATCCCTTGCCTTGCACGTCCTGTGCCAGCACTGCCCTCAAGATCTCTAGTACGCCTTCACGGTCTAGCCCATCCTGTGCCACCTCCACACACCAGCCCTCCGGTAGCAGCTCCCCGCACCAGGCGTCCTGTGCGTGTCCTCGGTTCAGTTCCACCAGTGCCAGCACCACGCATCAGGCCTACAGTGCGCCTCGCCTCTCCAGCGCTGTCGGAGCCTTTCTTCTCTCCTGCGCTGTCGGAGTCTCCCGCCTGTTCAGCGCTGTCGGAGCCTTCCTCCTCTACAGCGCTGCCAGAGTCTCCCGCCTGTTCAGCGCAGCCAGAGCTGTCGGTCTGCATGGAGCAGCCAGAGCTGCCAGTCTGCATGGAGCAGCCAGAGCTGTCAGTCTGCATAGAGCAGCCAGAGCTGCCAGTCTGCATGGAGCAGCCAGAGCTGTCAGTCTGCATGAAGCAGCCAGAGCTGTCAGTCTGCATGAAGCAGCCAGAGCTGTCAGTCTGCAAGGAGCTGCCAGTCTGCAAGGTGCTGCCAGCCTGCATGGAGCAGCCAGAGCTGCCAGCCTGCATGGAGCAGTCAGAGCTGCCAGTCTGCATGAAGCAGCTAGAGCTGCCAGTCTGCATGAAGCAGCCAGAGCTGCCAGTCTGCAAGGAGCTGCCAGTCTGCAAGGAGCTGTCAGTCTGCAAGGAGCTGTCAGTCTGCAAGGAGCTGTCAGTCTGCAAGGCTGTCAGTCTGCAAGGAGCTGCCAGTCTGCACAGAGCCGCCAGAGCTGCTAGTCTGTAAGAGGCCGCCAGAGCTGTCAGCCTACAGGGAGCAGCCAGAGCCGCCAGTCAGCGTGGAGCAGTCAGAGCCGCCAGTCAGCATGGAGCAGCCAGATCTTTCAGTCTACCAGGATCCGCCAGTCAACCAGACTCTTCCAGATCCGCCAGTCAGCCGGGAACTGCCAGTCGGCCAGGAACTGCCAGTCGGCCGGGAACTGCCAGTCGGCCAGGATCTGCCTGTCCGCCAGGATCTGCCAGTCCGCCAGGATCTGCTGAGACCACCAGCCAGCCAGGATCTGGTAGATCTATCTACCTGCCTGTGCTTCCCCTCACTCCCGAGCTTTCTCTCACTCCCGAGCTTTCTCTCACTCCCGAGCTTTCTCTCACTCCCGAGCTGCCTCAGTCCCGATCAGCTGCTCTTCAGTCCAGTGGGTTTCTGGGTGAGGACTAGGCCATGGTCAGCGGCGAGGGTGGACTCGAGGAGAGGGGACTAAGACATTGACTGAGTGGGGTCCACGTCCCGCGCCGGAGCCGCCACCATGGACAGACGCCCACCCAGACCATCTCTATTGTTTTGAGGTGCGTTCGGGAGTCCGCACCTTAGGGGGGGGTTCTGTCACGCCCTGGTCGAAGTATTTTGTATTTATCTTCATGTATTGGGTCAGGCCAGGGTGTGGCATGGGGTTTTGTATTGTGGTGTGTTTGTCTTGGGGTTTTGGTGGTGGTATTGGGATTGTAGCTTAGTGGGTTATCGAGCAAAGTCTATGGCTGTCTGGAGTGGTTCTCAATCAGAGGCAGGTGTTTATCGTTGTCTCTGATTGGGAACCATATTTAGGCAGCCATATTCTTTGAGTTTGTCGTGGGTGATTGTCCTTAGTGTCCTTGTTCCTGTCTGTGTTAGTTTTCACTAGTATATGCTGTTTCGGTTTTCGTTACGTTCTTTGTTTTGTAGTGTTTGTATTTTAGATTCGTGTTACGTTTTTTGTTCATTAAACATGGATCGCAATCTACACGCTGCGTTTTGGTCCGACTCTCCTTCACCGCACCTAGAAAACCGTTACATTAAGTTGCTGTTTACATTAGTAGTAAAGGCCTACATTTAATGACAGGTATTTCTAGTAACACAGCATGTTTTCTAGATGAACATGTAACAGTATGACTTTAGACCGTCCCCTCGCCCATACCCGGGCACGAACCAGGGACCCTCTGCACACATCAACAACAGTCACCCACGAAGCATCGTTACCCATCGCTCCACAAAAGCCGCGGCCCTTGCAGAGCAAGGGGAACTACTAGTTCAAGGTCTCAGAGCAAGTGACGTCACCGATTGAAACGCTATTTAGCTCGCACCAATGCTAACTAAGCTAGCCGTTTCACATCCGTTACAAACACACAGTTCAAATGTTATAGGCCAATGCATGTTTTGCCATTTACCATATACCTTCTGAAATAGGTCATACCTGCCTCGGAGCTGGCCTGTTGCCCGCATCAGCAAGACAATCCCCTGTGGTGGCAAACGTCCGCAAGCGAGACATCCACTCACTTGTGGGGCTTTTTGGACATCTGAAATTAGCAGGATGAATGACTACCACAAGAACAACTAGCAATACATGTCAACCTTAATGTAAACTGGGCTAAAATAGTAAGCCTATAAGAATGCATGGTATTATTGGAATATTTTCGGTATTCAACCAAGTAGGCTAATCAATCACCATGGCAAATTAGTCAACAGGCTATATCAACTAGGCTATATCATGGACTGACTGATTTTAATTAATAAACAAGTACGTAAGTATAATTCTAAAATTGATTAAATAAAATGTTCTCATCAATCTACACACCATGATGACAAAGAGAAAATACGTTTTTAGAAATGTTTGCAAAAATAAAAAACAATACAGAAATACCACAAATAGCTCAGGTGCATCCTGTTTCCATTGATCTTCCTTGAAATGTTTCTTCAACTGGATTGGAGTCCACCTGTGGTAAATTCTATTGATTGGACATGATTTGGAAAGGCACACACCTGTTTATATAAGGTCCCACAATTGACAAGCCAAGGTCCCACAATTGAAAAACCAATGCCAAACATCACGTCTGGAGGAAACCTGGCACCATCCCTATGGTGAAGCATGTTGGAGACAGCATCATGTTGTGGGGATGTTTTTCAGCGGCAGGTACTGGGAGACTAGTCAGGATCGAGGAAAGATGAACGGAGCAAAGTCCAGAGAGATCCTTGATGAAAACCTGCTCCCGAGCGCTTTAGAATCACAGACTGGGACAAAGGTTCACCTTCCAACCGGACACCGACCCAAAGCACATAGCCAGGACAACTCAGGAGTGGCTTCGGGACAAGTCTCTGAATGTCCAGCCAGAGCCCGGACTTGAGCCTGATCGAACATCTCTGGAGATACCTGAAAACATCTGTGCAGCGATGCTCCCCATACAGCCTGACAGAGCTTGAGAGGATTTGCAGAGAAGAATGTGAGAAACTCCCCAAATACATGTGTGCCAAGCTTGTAGCGTCATACCCAAGAAGAATCAAGGCTGTAATCGCTGCCAAAGGTGCTTCAACAAAGTACTGAGTAAAGGGTCTGAATACTTACATAAATGGGGTATTGTGTGTACCTTGATGAGGTTAAAAAACAAAACAATCAATTTTAGAATAAGGCTGTAATGTAACAAAATGTGAAAAATGTCAAGGAGTCTGAATACTTTTGAGTGCTCTTCAGGGCATTTTACAGAAGCTATGGCTTGACAAGTTTACAACCTGGATATCAAAGCATTATTTACATTTATGTAATTCAGCAGAGCGACTTACAGTTGTGAGTGCATACATTTTCATACTTTTTTTCATGCTGGCATTGTAAGCGCCATGCTCTACCTACTGAGCAGCACAGGATGTGTAACGGTTTTCTTCCGTTGAAGGAGAGGACCAAAATGCAGTGTGGTTAGTGTTCAATGTGTTTAATATAGACGATAACCGAGAACACTACAAAATACAAAACAACAAATGTGAAAACCGAAACAGTCCTATCTGGTGCAATGACACAAAGACAGAAGACAACCACCCACAAAATACCCAAAGAACATGGCTGCCTAAATATGGTTCCCAATTAGAGACAACGATAAACACCTGCATCTAATTGAGAACCAATCTAGGCAACAACCATAGACTTACATAAACACCTAGACCAGGAAACACCCCATAAACATACAAAACCCCTAGACCAGACAAAACACAAATCTCCCATGTCACACCCTGACCTAACCAAAATAATATAGAAAACAAAGATAACTAAGGCCAGGGAGCGACAGGATTATCTAATTTAGCAGGCATAATCACATAATAACTAGTCAAAACAAACGTTGATAGCTCCCCCCATTGAAAGTCAATGCTATTGTAACGTTACCGAATTATGTGTGACCTGTTTACATAGATAGCAAACATTAGCTAGATAGCTAATGAACTTAGCTTGCTGAATAGCATTTACTAAAATGGACAATAACTTAACCATGGTAATGTTAGCAGATAGCATTATATTTTTCGTGGACAGTTCTCTTACCTATGAAAAAGAGAGTTACTGTAAATGTACTATACTGTTACCATGCTAGCTAGCTAGCTAGCTTGCCAGGTAGCTAAGCTATGTAGCAGCTATTGATAGCCACAAGTTAGAGGTTACAATTTAAATTATTTTGTTGGAAAACAAGTTGGCTGTGGTTAATATCAGCATTGCAGTACAATTCATGTTTTTAATCTGATAGTC
>NW_025747425.1:0-52500 GCF_021184085.1 Oncorhynchus gorbuscha | reverse complement strand
ACACAACTCCTTTATCTCTCTAGTGGAGACACAACCAAACTCCTTTATCTCTCTAGTGGAGACTCAACCAAAGTCCTTCATCAAACACTATTTGTTTTTCTCATGAAATGCAGGATTATTTTCCTCCCTCTTCTTCCTTTCCCTCTCCCTCCACTCCCACCACACCCCCCCCTAGTTGGTCAATGAAAGGTGTTTGGCCCCTTTTGTCAATAAGACTGGATCTGTGTCCCAAAGGGCACCCTATCCCCTATTTTACAGTAGTGCACTAGAGCCCTATTCCCTATATAGTACACTACTATAGACTAGAGCCCTATTCCCTATATAGTACACTACTATAGACTAGAGCCCTATTCCATATATAGTGCACTACTATAGACCAGAGCCCTATTCCCTATATAGTACACTACTTTAGACCAGAGCCCTATTCCCTATATAGTACACTACTTTAGACCAGAGCCCTATTCCCTATATAGTGCACTACTATAGACCAGAGCCCTATTCCCTATATAGTGCACTACTTTAGACCAGAGCCCTATTCCCTATATAGTACACTACTTTAGACCAGAGCCCTATTCCCTATATAGTACACTACTTTCCCTAGTACACAGAGCCCTATTCCCTATATAGTGGTACTACTTTAGACCAGGGCCCTATTCCCTATATAGTGGTACTACTTTAGACCAGGGCCCTATTCCCTATATAGTACACTACTTTAGACCAGAGCCCTATTCCCTATATAGTGGTACTACTTTAAACCAGAGCCCTATTCCCTATATAGTACACTACTTTAGACCAGAGCCCTATTCCCTATATAGTGGTACTACTTTAGACCAGAGCCCTATTCCCTATATAGTACACTACTTTAGACCAGAGCCCTATTCCCTATATAGTACACTACTTTAGACCAGAGCCCTATTCCCTATATAGTACACTACTATAGACCAGAGCCCTATTCCCTATATAGTACACTACTTTAGACCAGAGCCCTATTCCCTATATAGTGGTACTACTTTAGACCAGAGCCCTATTCCCTATATAGTACACTACTTTAGACCAGAGCCCTATTCCCTATATAGTACACTACTATAGACCAGAGCCCTATTCCCTATATAGTACACTACTATAGACCAGAGCCCTATTCCCTATATAGTGGTACTACTTTAGACCAGAGCCCAATTCCCTATATAGTGGTACTACTTTAGACCAGAGCCCGGTTTAATTGGGTTAGAGGAAAACCCTTTAAGGACTCGTCTACATTATAGAAGTGCTCTACCTGGCATAGTGACGCTGTCTTCAACACAGTACGGTTTATTGTGTAACGTAAATTGTTTGAAGGAGACCAAGGCGCAGCGTAATTTTTGCCTCATCGTATTTATTTAAATGAGAACCAGCAACAAACTAACAAAATGAAACCAAAACGAAACGTATCGTTCCGTAGGCTACAAGAGCTGTACAAAAAAAGATCCCAACAACATAGGTGGGAAAAAAGGCTATCTAAGTATGATTCCCGATCAGAGACAACGATAGACAGCTGTCCCTGATTAGAAACCACACTCGGCCAAACAACAAAGAAATACAAAACATAGAATGCCCACCCCACATCACACGCTGACATCACCAAAAAGAGAAATAAAATGTCTCTCTAAGGTCAGGGCGTGACATAATGACTCAGCCCAGCTAAACGAGATGGGGGGAGGCTGGTACATAAAGGAGATGGGAGGAGGCTGGTACATAAAGGAGATGGGGGGGAGGCTGGTACATAAAGGAGATGGTGGGAGGCTGGTACATAAAGGAGATGGGGGGCTGGTCCATAAAGGAGATGGGGGCTGGTCCATAAAGGAGATGGGGGAGGCTGGTACATAAAGGAGATGGGGGCTGGTACATAAAGGAGATGGGGGCTGGTATATAAAGGAGATGGGGGCTGGTACATAAAGGAGATGGGGGCTGGTACATAAAGGAGATGGGGGCTGGTACATAAAGGAGATGGGGGCTGGTATATAAAGGAGATGGGGGGGCTGGTCCATAAAGGAGATGGGGGAGGCTGGTACATAAAGGAGATGGGGGCTGGTACATAAAGGAGATGGGGGCTGGTACATAAAGGAGATGGGGGCTGGTACATAAAGTAGGTGGGGGCTGGTACATACAGGTGATGGGGAGGGTACATAAATGAGATGGGGGACTGGTACATAAAGGAGATGGGGGCTGGTACATTAAGGAGATGGGGGCAGGTACATAAATGAGATGGGGAGGGTACATAAAGGAGATGGGGAGGGTACATAAAGGAGATGGGGGCTGGTACATAAAGGAGATGGGGAGGGTACATAAAGGAGATGGGGGACTGGTACATAAAGGAGATGGGGGCTGGTACATTAAGGAGATAGATGGGGGGCTGGTACATAAAGGGGGTGGGGGCTGGTACATAAAGGAGATGGGGAGGGTACATAAAGGAGATGGGGAGGGTACATAAAGGAGATGGGGGCTGGTACATAAAGGAGATGGGGAGGGTACATAAAGGAGATGGGGGCTGGTACATAAAGGAGATGGGGCTGGTACATAAAGGAGATGGGGAGGGTACATAAAGGAGATGGGGGCTGGTACATAAAGGATGTGGGGAGGGTACATAAAGGAGATGGGGGGCTGGTACATAAAGGAGATAGCCTGGTCCTAGCCTGGTCCTAACCATTACCTGCTCCTAACCATAGCCTGGCCCTAGCCTGGTCCTAGCCTGGTCCTAGCCTGGTCTTAACCATAGCCTGGTCCTAACCATAGCCTGGTCCTATCCATAGCCTGGTCCTAACCATAGCCTGGTCCAAACCCTAGCCTGGTCCTAGCCTGGTCCTAACCATAGCCTGGTCCTAACCATAGCCTGGTCCTATCCATAGCCTGGTCCTATCCATAGCCTGGTCCTATCCATAGCCTGGTCCTAGCCTGGTCCTAACCATAGCCTGGTCCTAGCCTGGTTCTATCCATAGCCTAGTCCTAGCCTAGTCCTATCCATAGCCTGGTCCTAGCCTGGTCCTAGCCATAGCCTGGTCCTAGCCATAGCCTGGTCATAGTCTGGTCCTAGCCTGGTCCTAGCCATAGCCTGGTCCTAGTCTGGTCCTAGCCTGGTCCTATCCATAGCCTGGTCCTAGTCTGGTCCTAGCCTGGTCCTAGCCTGGTCCTATCCATAGCCTGGTCCTATCCATAGCCTGGTCCTAGTCTGGTCCTAGTCTGGTCCTAGCCTGGTCCTATCTATAGCCTGGTCCTAGTCTGGTCCTAGCCTGGTCCTAGCCTGGTCCAAGCCTGGTCCTATCCATAGCCTGGTCCTAGCCTGGTCCTAGCCATAGCCTGGTCCTAGCCATAGCCTGGTCCTAGTCTGGTCCTAGCCTGGTCCTATCCACAGCCTGGTCCTAGTCTGGTCCTAGCCTGGTCCTAGCCTGGTCCTATCCATAGCCTGGTCCTATCCATAGCCTGGTCCTAGTCTGGTCCTAGCCTGGTCCTAGCCTGGTCCTAGCCTGGTCCTATCCATAGCCTGGTCCTAGCCTGGTCCTATCCATAGCCTGGTCCTAGCCTGGTCCTAGCCTGGTCCTAGCCTGGTCCTAGCCTGGTCCTATCCATAGCCTGGTCCTAGCCTGGTCCTAACCATAGCCTGGTCCTAGCCTGGTTCTATCCATAGCCTAGTCCTAGCCTAGTCCTATCCATAGCCTGGTCCTATCCTGGTCCTGTCCATAGCCTGGTCCTAGCCTGGTCCTATCCATAGCCTGGTCCTAGCCTTGTCCTAACCATAGCCTGGTCCTACCCTGGTCCTATCCTTCTCATCCTACCAGGTAGAAACGTGCCGAACGACTTCACAATTTGAGGACTGTGTACAAAGGCAGCATCCGACACAGTGAAGGAAGGTGCGTTGGAGAATTCTACAATTACAACACGCAGCGTCAACCGTCACCTTTATCCTCCATCGCTGAAAATAAAGGTGTTTCACTCCACTCCAACAACGGTGTTCCACTCCAACAACAGTGTTCCACTCCAACAACCGTGTTCCACTCCAACAACAGTGTTCCACTCCACTCCAACAACGGTGTTTCACTCCAACAACGGTGTTCCACTCCAACAACGGTGTTCCACTCCAACAACGGTGTTCCACTCCAACAACGGTGTTCCACTCCAACAACGGTGTTCCACTCCAACAACGGTGTTCCACTCCAACAACGGTGTTCCACTCCAACAACGGTGTTCCACTCCAACAACGGTGTTCCACTCCAACAACGGTGTTCCACTCCACTCCAACAATGGTGTTCCACTCCACTCCAACAACGGTGTTTCACTCCACTCCAACAACGGTGTTTCACTCCACTCCAACAACGGTGTTCCACTCCACTCCAACAACGGTGTTCCACTCCAACAACGGTGTTCCACTCCACTCCAACAACGGTGTTCCACTCCACTCCAACAACGGTGTTCCACTCCACTCCAACAACGGTGTTCCACTCCACTCCAACAACGGTGTTTCACTCCAACAACGGTGTTCCACTCCACTCCAACAACGGTGTTTCACTCCAACAACGGTGTTCCACTCCACTCCAACAACGGTGTTCCACTCCACTCCAACAACGGTGTTCCACTCCAACAACGGTGTTCCACTCCAACAACGGTGTTCCACTCCAACAACGGTGTTCCACTCCACTCCAATAACGGTGTTCCACTCCACTCCAACAACGGTGTTCCACTCCACTCCAACAACGGTGTTCCACTCCACTCCAACAACGGTGTTTCACTCCAACAACGGTGTTCCACTCCACTCCAACAACGGTGTTTCACTCCAACAACGGTGTTCCACTCCACTCCAACAACGGTGTTCCACTCCAACAACGGTGTTCCACTCCAACAACGGTGTGCACGTGATATATAAAAGGTCATTAATAACCTCCACAGCAGTCTATTACAAATGTTATCCCATAGCTGTTGAAAACCTGCCAGCTGTCCTTGTTTCTTCCCTGAGAACCTATTTCCTCCCCACTGTGACCGGAGTGGAGCACGGGGGGGGAACAGGAAACAGCTCCCAGACAAGCTGACAGAGAATTGAGAGACCGAGGTGAATGACGACAACAACAAACAAATGACAGGAAGAGGAGGAAGATTACAGACCCAATGCGTTGGGAAACCTTGGATCTCTCTGTCTTTATCCTCTGTGAATCCTCTTCTCTTTTACACGGAGAGGGCGACAGAGAGAGAGATGTCTACTAAAGTTGTTCCATCTGTCTATATTACCGCCCCGGTTGAATGTGATTGATGTGAAGTGCCTCTAGATCATCTTTAGTTTGTTGAACTCAGTCAGATTTTAACTGAGGTTGTCAAAAAACCTGGAGCTTCCATTTCTTCTTTCGTTCCCAGTGCTGCATGTCTTTGGTAGAGAAGTGCCATAAGGTACGATCGTCAATATTTTTTGTTCTCTTTGTCACCACCAACACCACGCAGCCTATCTTTGGTATAGCTGTTCAGCTACCCAGGCATCATCATCAGACCACCCGGGAGCAATATGATATAGACCGCCGTAATGTAGTCGATAGTGTCCGTATACGGGCCAACCTGCCTGCCTGCAATTTAAAACTGCTTATCCGAGCTCAATCCAGATGGGAAATCATTCCCAAACAGTGTTCTCCTTTTCATAACCGCGCTGGTCAGGAGCTTATAGCTTTGTCTGTGTTTATCCCACTGCAAGCCCCGTCGCTGTCCCCCGGCCTCGCGAGCCGCAAATCACTTTTCAAAACGGTCAAAAAGAGCAAATAAAGGATGTCTTTGACTCAGTGAGAAGCCATGGTCCATCCTCATGAGAGCCAGCTCCATCATCAGTTCCTGAAACTACACCAATGGGGTGGAGGAGGGGGACATCAGTTCCTGAAACTACACCAATGGGGTGGAGGAGGGGGACATCAGTTCCTGAAACTACACCAATGGGGTGGAGGAGGGGGACATCAGTTCCTGAAACTACACCAATGGGCTGGAGGAGGGGGACATCAGTCCCTGAAACTACACCAATGGGGTGGAGGAGGTGGACATCAGTTCCTGAAACTACACCAATGGGGTGGAGGAGGTGGACATCAGTTCCTGAAACTACACCAATGGGGTGGAGGAGGTGGACATCAGTTCCTGAAACTACACCAATGGGGTGGAGGAGGGGGACATCAGTTCCTGAAACTACACCAATGGGGTGGAGGAGGGGACATCAGTTCCTGAAACTACACCAATGGGGTGGAGGAGGGGGACATCAGTTCCTGAAACTACACCAATGGGGTGGAGGAGGGATGGAGAGGGGGACATCAGTTCCTGAAACTACACCAATGGGGTGGAGGAGGGGGACATCAGTTCCTGAAACTACACCAATGGGCTGGAGGAGGGGGACATCAGTTCCTGAAACTACACCAATAGGGTGGAGGAGGGATGGAGAGGGGGACATCAGTTCCTGAAACTACACCAATGGGGTGGAGGAGGGGGACATCAGTTCCTGAAACTACACCAATGGGCTGGAGGAGGGGGACATCAGTTCCTGAAACTACACCAATGGGGTGGAGGAGGGGGACATCAGTTCCTGAAACTACACCAATGGGGTGGAGGAGGGGGACATCAGTCCCTGAAACTACACCAATGGGTGGAGGAGGGATGGAGAGGGGGACATCAGTCCCTGAAACTACACCAATGGGTGGAGGAGGGGGACATCAGTCCCTGAAACTACACCAATGGGTGGAGGAGGGATGGAGAGGGGGACATCAGTCCCTGAAACTACACCAATGGGTGGAGGAGGGGGACATCAGTTCCTGAAACTACACCAATGGGTGGAGGAGGGGGACATCAGTCCCTGAAACTACACCAATGGGCTGGAGGAGGGATGGAGAGGGGGACATCAGTCCCTGAAACTACACCAATGGGGTGGAGGAGGGGGACATCAGTTCCTGAAACTACACCAATGGGCTGGAGGACGGATGGAGAGGGGGACATCAGTCCCTGAAACTACACCAATGGGCTGGAGGAGGTGGACATCAGTCCCTGAAACTACACCAATGGGCTGGAGGAGGTGGACATCAGTCCCTGAAACTACACCAATGGGGTGGAGGAGGGGGACATCAGTCCCTGAAACTACACCAATGGGCTGGAGGAGGTGGACATCAGTTCCTGAAACTACACCAATGGGGTGGAGGAGGTGGACATCAGTTCCTGAAACTACACCAATGGGGTGGAGGAGGTGGACATCAGTTCCTGAAACTACACCAATGGGGTGGAGGAGGGGGACATCAGTTCCTGAAACTACACCAATGGGGTGGAGGAGGGGGACATCAGTTCCTGAAACTACACCAATGGGGTGGAGGAGGGGGACATCAGTCCCTGAAACTACACCAATGGGGTGGAGGAGGGGGACATCAGTTCCTGAAACTACACCAATGGGCTGGAGGAGGGGGACATCAGTTCCTGAAACTACACCAATGGGGTGGAGGAGGGGGACATCAGTTCCTGAAACTACACCAATGGGGTGGAGGAGGGGACATCAGTACCTGAAACTACACCAATGGGCTGGAGGAGGGGGACATCAGTTCCTGAAACTACACCAATGGGGTGGAGGAGGGGGACATCAGTTCCTGAAACTACACCAATGGGGTGGAGGAGGGGGACATCAGTACCTGAAACTACACCAATGGGCTGGAGGAGGGGGACATCAGTCCCTGAAACTACACCAATGGGGTGGAGGAGGGGGACATCAGTCCCTGAAACTACACCAATGGGGTGGAGGAGGGATGGAGAGGGGGACATCAGTTCCTGAAACTACACCAATGGGGTGGAGGAGGTGGACATCAGTCCCTGAAACTACACCAATGGGGTGGAGGAGGGGCACATCAGTTCCTGAAACTACACCAATGGGGTGGAGGAGGGGGACATCAGTTCCTGAAACTACACCAATGGGGTGGAGGAGGTGGACATCAGTTCCTGAAACTACACCAATGGGGTGGAGGAGGGGGACATCAGTTCCTGAAACTACACCAATGGGGTGGAGGAGGGGGACATCAGTTCCTGAAACTACACCAATGGGGTGGGGGAGGTGGACATCAGTTCCTGAAACTACACCAATGGGGTGGAGGAGGGGGACATCAGTTCCTGAAACTACACCAATGGGGTGGAGGAGGGGGACATCAGTTCCTGAAACTACACCAATGGGGTGGAGGAGGGGGACATCAGTCCCTGAAACTACACCAATGGGCTGGAGGAGGTGGACATCAGTCCCTGAAACTACACCAATGGGCTGGAGGAGGGGGACATCAGTCCCTGAAACTACACCAATGGGCTGGAGGAGGTGGACATCAGTCCCTGAAACTACACCAATGGGGTGGAGGAGGGGGACATCAGTCCCTGAAACTACACCAATGGGGTGGAGGAGGGGGACATCAGTCCCTGAAACTACACCAATGGGGTGGAGGAGGGGGACATCAGTCCCTGAAACTACACCAATGGGCTGGAGGAGGGATGGAGAGGGGGACATCAGTCCCTGAAACTACACCAATAGGGTGGAGGAGGGATGGAGAGGGGGACATCAGTTCCTGAAACTACACCAATGGGGTGGAGGAGGGGGACATCAGTTCCTGAAACTACACCAATGGGCTGGAGGACGGATGGAGAGGGGGACATCAGTCCCTGAAACTACACCAATAGGGTGGAGGAGGGATGGAGAGGGGGACATCAGTTCCTGAAACTACACCAATGGGGTGGAGGAGGGGGACATCAGTCCCTGAAACTACACCAATGGGTGGAGGAAGTGGGGGGGTGGAGGAGGGATGGAGAGTTGGTGAGTCGTGGTTAGTCGTTTTTTTTCAGGTGCAGTTGCAAAAACCATCAAGCACTATGATGAAACTGGCTCTCATGAGGACTTCCACAGGAAACAAGGCCCTAAGATACCTCTGCTGCAGAGGATAAGTTCATTAGAGTTACCAGCCACAGAAATTGCAGAGTTCAAGTAACAGAGACATCTCAACATCAACTGTTCAAAGGAGACTGTGTGAATCAGGCCTTCATGGTCGAATTGCTGCAAAGAAACCACTACTAAAGGACACCAATAATAAGAAGAGCCTTGCTTGGGCCAAGAAACACGAGCAATGGACATTAGAATGGAAATGTGTCCTTTGGTCTGATGAGTCCAAATTTTTGATTTTTGTTCCAACCTCCGTGTCCTTGTGAGATGCAGAGAAGGTGAACGGATGATCTCCGCATGTGTGGTTCCCACCGTGAAGCATGGAGGAGGAGGTGTGATGGTGTGGGGGTGCTTTGCTGGTGACACTGTCTGTGATTTGTTTAGAATTCAAGGCACACTTAACCAGCATGGCTAGCACAGCATTCTGCAGCGATACGCCATCCCATCTGGTTTGCGCTTACTGGGACTATCATTTGTTTTTCAACAGGACAATGACCCAACACACCTCCAGGCTGTGTAAGGGCTATTTGACCAATAAGGAGAGTGATGGAGTGCTGCATCAGATGACCTGGCCTCCACAGTCACCCAACCTCAACACAATTGAGATGGTTTGGGATGAGTTGGACCTCAGAGTGAAGGAAAAGTAGCCAACAAGTGGTCAGCATATGTGAGAACTCCTTCAAGACTGTTGGAAAAGCATTCCTCATTAAGCTGGTTGAGAGAATACCAAGAATATCAAGGCAAACGATGGCTAATTTGAAGAATCTCAAATGTAAAATATACTTTGATTTGTTGAACACTTTATTTTGGTTACTACATGATTCCATATGTGTTATTTCATTAATTTGATGTCTTCACAACTATTCACCAATTTAGAAAATAAGGAAAAAATAAAGATAAACCCTTGAATTAGTAGGTGTGTCCCAAACGTTTGACTGGTGCTGTAGTTCCTCCTTCTTCCCCTGTAGTGTGTTTCAGCTGGTTGCCTTGGAGACGGCATCAGAACCGTCACTACGACGGAGCGGTTGATCTGAGAGCGAGAGAGAGAGAGACGTTCCTCTCAGCGCCGTGCGAGGGAGATCAGGGTGCGCTCGGCGCGCAGGGATTAGCAGAGTGTTCCACGGAGTCCCCAGACACTTTCAGAGGAGCTAATTAAACTATGAAGGCGGGAGGGAGGGAGGGGTGGGGGTTTTGCTCTCTACTCCTAAAGAGAATAACCGAGATGAGGTGTGATGTATAGATTTGGAGTTTCTTGTACATCAACCACCCTGTTTTCTTCTCTGTTCTGATGCCAGGCAGGGGGGCTCTTAATCCTGAGTGGCTTTGAGCAGTATGAAGCGCAGTGAACAACATGGCTAATTTGCGTTTTTATGCCACAACATATTCCCGTCAAGCACCACCTGAGAGACCTCGGAGTGACAAACATACAAGCTATATACAGCATGATGATATGTTTACCCTTCCCATATCCACAGCCTTACAACAGGAGGGTGTGTGTGTGTGTGTGTGTGTGTGTGTGTGTGTGTGTGTGTGTGTGTGTGTGTGTGTGTGTGTGTGTGTGTGTGTGTGTGTGTGTGTGCGTGCGTGCGTGCGTGCGTGCGTGCGTGCGTGCGTGCGTGCGTGCGTGCGTGCGTGCGTGCGTGTGTGTGTGTGTGTGTCTCTGTGTGTGATCACAGATATCACATGCCTATACTTCACAGTAGGAGATGTAACATGGCTGGTGAATGAATGGGCATGTGATCCACCCACACCACATCACTCCAGCCAACCCAACCTAGCAGCGCTGTGGTCTTTTAAAGCTGAGCCTGTCAGGGGGCATTAGATAACAAGCTAGTCCCATTAGCGTGTCTAAGGCTCTCATTAGAGCAAAGGACCGGGCTACTCAAGGGCCTCTTACTCCCCCATCTCCCCCTCTTTCTCTCTAGCGTCTCTCTCTCTCTCTCTCTCTCTCTCTCTCTCTCTCTCTCTCTCTCTCTCTCTCTCTCTCTCTCTCTCTCTCTCTCTCTCTCTCTCTCTCTCTCTCTCTCTCTCTCTCTCTCTCTCTCTCTCTCTCTCTCTCTCTCTCTCTCTGTCTCTCTCTCTCTCTCTCTCTCTCTCTCTCTCTCTCTCTCTCTCTCTCTCTCTCTCTCTCTCTCTCTCTCTCTCTCTCTCTCTCTCTCTCTCTCTCTCTCTCTCTCTCTCTCTCTCTCTCTCTCTCTCTCTCTCTCTCTCTCTCTCTCTCTCTCTCTCTCTCTCTCTCTCTCTCTCTCTCTCTCTCTCTCCCTCTGTCTCTCTCTCTCTCTCTCTCTCTCTCTCTCTCTCTCTCTCTCTCCCTCTGTCTCTCTCTCTCTCCTCTCTCTCTCTCTCTCTCTCTCTCTCTCTCTCTCTCTCTGTCTCTCTCTCTCTCTCTCTCTCTCTCTCTCTCTCTCTCTCTCTCTCTCTCTCTCTCTCTCTCTCTCTCCCTCTGCTCTCTCTCTCTCTCCTCTCTCTCTCTCTCTCTCTCTCTCTCTCTCTCTCTCTCTCTCTCTCTCTCTCTCTCTCTCTCCTCTCTCTCTCTCTCTCTCTCTCTCTCTCTCTCTCTCTCTCTCTCTCTCTCTCTCTCTCTCTCTCTCTCTCTCTCTCTCTCTCTCTCTCTCTCCTCTCTCTCTCTCTCTCTCTCTCTGTCTCTCTCTCTCTCCTCTCTCTCTCTGTCTCTCTCCTCTCTCTCTCTCCTCTCTCTCTCTCTCCTCTCTCTCTCTCTCTCCCTCTGCTCTCTCTCTCTCTCTCTCTCTCTCTCTCTCTCTCTCTCTCTCTCTCTCCTCTCTCTCTCCCTCTCTCTCTCTCTCTCTGTCTCTCTCTCTCTCTCCTCTCTCTCTCTCTCTCTCCCTCTGCTCTCTCTCTCTCTCCTCTCTCTCTCTCCCTCTCTCTCTCTCTCTCTCTCTCTCTCTCTCTCTCTCCCCATGTCTCTCTCCTCTCTGAGAGCCCTCTGGGTCTCTTCCTCTCTCCCCTCTGACAGAGCCCCAGGTCTTAACCAGCTCCTCTAACTGGGAGCCCCAGGTCTTTCCAGCTCCTCTAACTGATCTCTCCCCAGGTCAGTCTAACCTCTCTCTCTCTCTCTCTCCTCTCTCTCTCTCTCTCTCCCCCTCTCAGTTCTGACTCTCTCCCCAGGTCAGTTAACCAGCTCCTCTAACTGACAGAGCCCCAGGTCAGTTAACCTGCTCTTTTTCTCTAACCTGACAGAGCCCCAGGTCTTAACCAGCTCCTCTAACTGATTTCCCAGGTCAGTTAACCAGCTCCTCTAACTGATAGAGCCCCAGGTCAGTTAACCAGCTCCTCTAACTGACAGAGCCCCAGGTCAGTTAACCAGCTCCTCTAACTGACAGAGCCCCAGGTCAGTTAACCAGCTCCTCTAACTGAGAGCCCCAGGTCAGTTAACCAGCTCCTCTAACTGATAGAGCCCCAGGTCAGTTAACCAGCTCCTCTAACTGATAGAGCCCCAGGTCAGTTAACCAGCTCCTCTAACTGACTCAGTTAACCAGCTCCTCTAACTGAGAGCCCCAGGTCAGTTAACCAGCTCCTCTAACTGAGAGCCCCAGGTCAGTTAACCAGCTCCTCTAACTGATAGAGCCCCAGGTCAGTTAACCAGCTCCTCTAACTGAGAGCCCCAGGTCAGTTAACCAGCTCCTCTAACTGAGAGCCCCAGGTCAGTTAACCAGCTCCTCTAACTGACAGAGCCCCAGGTCAGTTAACCAGCTCCTCTAACTGATAGAGCCCCAGGTCAGTTAACCAGCTCCTCTAACTGATAGAGCCCCAGGTCAGTTAATCAGCTCCTCTAACTGAGAGCCCCAGGTCAGTTAACCAGCTCCTCTAACTGATAGAGCCCCAGTGTGAGCAGGCTATTAGGAGAGGAGGAGGAGCATCTTAGGGGAGAGGAGGAGGAGGGGGAGAGGAGGAGGAATAGGGGGAGAGGAGGAGGAGAGGAGGAGGAGAGAGGAGAGGAGGGGGAAAGGAGGAGGAGGGGGAGGAGGAGGAGGAGGAGGGGGAGGGGGAGGAGGAGAGGAGAGGAAGGAGAGAGAGGAGGAGGAACGGAGGGGGAGAGGAGGAGGAGAGAAGGAGGAGAGGAGGGGAGAGAGGAGGCGAGGAGGAGGAGGGAGAGGATGGGGTGATGAGGAGGAGAGGAGGGGAGAGAGGAGGCAGGGAGGGGGAGAGGAGGAGGAGGGAGGGAGAGGGAGGAAGAGAGGAGGAGGAGAGGAGGAGAATGACAGGGCGTCCAGTCTGAAGTCTGGATCCGCTCTGTGTGAAACGTCAATGATTAGCAATCTTAATTACCTGTCGTCGGCAACTCTTGCCTATCCTCCTCTCCTCTCCTCTCCTCTCCTCTCCTCTCCTCTCCTCTCCTCTCCTCTCCTCTCCTCTCCTCTCCTCTCCTCTCCTCTCCTCTCCTCTCCTCTCTCTTCTCCTCTCCTCTCCTCTCCTCTCTTCTCTCTCTCTTCTCTTCCTTCTCTTCTCTTCTCTCCAGCTCCTCTCCTCTCCTCCTCTCCTTCTCTTCTCCTCTCCTCTGCATGATGGAAAGTTGTGCTGTTGTCTGAGAATCAATCAGGAGGAACCCCGCCATCCTTTTTCCCTCAGATCAACACATACTTTCTCCCTCCTACCTTTGGGACAGTTTGAGAGACAGCCCATTCTAACCGCCAGAGTGGTCAACGCCATTTAGAAGACACCTTTACCCAGGACCGATATTGTTCCCTGATCAAAACGATACAGCCCTTTTGAGCCAGAAGCTTTTTACATTACATGGTAACAGATTAATGTCAATTTTCCTGAATGCAAAGGTTAATTTGTGTACCGTTTTCCCCCAGCTTGGCTCTGTACAGTACAGAGAGGTGGGTGGATAACATAAGAGAAGCTGCCATTACTGAAGAGACGGAGATGGGAGAGAGACGGAGATGGGAGAGAGACGGAGGGGGAGAGAGACGGAGGGGGAGAGAGACGGAGGGGGAGAGACAGGGGGAGAGACGGAGGGGGAGAGACGGAGGGGGAGAAGACGGAGATGGGAGAGAGACGGAGATGGGAGAGAGACGGAGATGGGAGAGAGACGGAGATGGGAGAGAGACGGAGATGGGAGAGAGACGGAGGGGGAGAGACGGAGGGGGAGAGAGACGGAGGGGGAGAGAGAGATGGAGATGGGAGAGAGACGGAGATGGGAGAGAGACGGAGATGGGAGAGACAGAGGGGGAGAGAGACAGAGATGGGAGAGAGGGAGGGGGAGAGAGACGGAGGGGGAGAGAGACGGAGATGGGAGAGAGACGGAGATGGGAGAGAGACGGAGATGGGAGAGAGACGGAGATGGGAGAGAGACGGAGGGGGAGAGAGACGGAGATGGGAGAGAGAGGAGATGGGAGAGAGACGGAGGGGGAGAGAGACAGAGGGGAGAGAGACGGAGATGGGAGAGAGACGGAGATGGGAGAGAGACGAGAGGGGGAGAGAGACGGAGATGGGAGAGAGAGGAGGGGGAGAGACGGAGATGGGAGAGAGACGGAGAGATGGGAGAGAGACGGAGATGGGAGAGAGACGGAGATGGGAGAGAGACGGAGATGGGAGAGAGACGGAGATGGGGAGAGAGGAGATGGGAGAGAAGGAGATGGGAGAGACGGAGATGGGAGAGAGACGGAGGGGAGAGAGACGGAGATGGGGGAGAGGACGGAGAGGAGGAGATGGGAGAGAGACGAGATGGGAGAGAGACGGAGATGGGGAGAGAGACGGAGGGGAGAGACGGAGATGGGAGAGAGAGGACAGAGATGGAGAGAGACGGAGATGGGAGAGAGACGGAGGGGGAGAGACGGAGGGGAGAGAGGACGGAGATGGGAGAGAGACGGAGATGGGAGAGAGACGGAGGAGGGGGGAGAGACGGAGGGGGAGAGACGGAGATGGGAGAGAGACGGAGATGGGAGAGAGACGGAGATGGGAGAGAGACGGAGATGGGAGAGAGACGGAGATGGGAGAGAAACGGAGGGGGAGAGAGGAGGAGGGGGAGAGAGACGGAGGGGGAGAGAGACGGAGGGGGAGAGACGGAGATGGGAGAGACGAGATGGGAGGAGATGGGAGAGAGACGGAGATGGGAGAGAGACGGAGATGGGAGAGAGACGGAGATGGGGGGAGAGAGACGGACAGAGATGGGAGAGAGAGACGGAGATGGGAGAGAGACAGAGATGGGAGAAGGAGATGGGAGAGAGACGGAGATGGAGAGGGAGAGAGACGGAGATGGGGAGAGACGAGATGGGAGAGAGACGGAGGGGAGAGAGACGGAGATGGGAGAGAGACGGAGATGGGAGAGACGGGAGACGGAGATGGGGGGAGAGACGGAGATGGGAGAGAGACGGAGATGGGAGAGAGGACGGAGAGAGATGGGAGGAGAGAGACGGAGGGGGAGAGAGACGGAGATGGGAGAGAGACGGGGAGATGGGAGAGAGAGACGGAGATGGGAGAGAGACGGAGGGGGAGAGAGGGATGGGAGAGAGACGGAGGGGAGAGAGACGGAGATGGGAGAGAGACGAGAGATGGGAGAGAGACGGAGGGGGAGAGACGGAGGAGATGGAGACGGAGAGACGGACGGAGATGGGAGAGAGAGGAGGAGATGGGAGAGAGACGGAGGGGGAGAGAGACGGAGGGGAGAGAGGACGGAGATGGGAGAGACGGAGATGGGAGAGAGACGGAGATGGGAGAGGACGGAGATGGGAGAGAGACGGAGGGGGAGGGACGGAGAGAGACAGAGGGGGAGAGAGACGGAGGGGGAGAGAGAGACGGAGATGGGAGAGAGACGGAGGGGGAGAGACGGAGATGGGAGAGAGACGGAGGAGATGGGAGAGAGACGGAGGGGGGAGAGAGACGGAGATGGGAGAGAGACGGAGATGGGAGAGAGACGGAGGGGGAGAGAGACGGAGATGGGAGAGAGACGGAGGGGGAGAGAGACGGAGGGGGAGAGAGACGGAGATGGGAGAGAGACGGAGATGGGAGAGAGACGGAGATGGGAGAGAGACGGAGGGGGAGAGAGACGGAGGGGGGAGAGAGACGGAGGGGGAGAGAGACGGAGGGGGAGAGAGACGGAGGGGGAGAGAGAGGAGGAGGGGAGAGAGACAGAGGGGGAGAGAGACAGAGGGGGAGAGAGACGGAGGGGGAGAGACGGAGGGGGGAGAGAGACGGAGATGGGAGAGAGACGGAGGGGGAGAGAGACGGAGGGGGAGAGAGACGGAGATGGGAGAGAGACGGAGATGGGAGAGAGACGGAGATGGGAGAGAGACGGAGGGGGAGAGAGACGGAGGGGGAGAGAGACGGAGGGGGAGAGAGACGGAGGGGGAGAGAGACGGAGGGGGAGAGAGACGGAGGGGGAGAGAGACAGAGGGGGAGAGAGACAGAGGGGGAGAGAGACGGAGGGGGAGAGACGGAGATGGGAGAGAGACGAGATGGGAGAGAGACGGAGGGGGGAGAGACGGAGATGGGAGAGAGACGGACGGAGATGGGAGAGAGACGGAGATGGGAGAGAGACGGAGATGGGAGAGAGACGGAGGGGGAGAGAGACGGAGGGGGAGAGAGACGGAGGGGGAGAGAGACGGAGGGGGAGAGACGGAGATGGGAGAGAGACGAGATGGGAGAGAGACGGAGATGGGAGAGAGACGGAGATGGGAGAGAGAAGGAGATGGGAGAGAGACGGAGATGGGAGAGAGACGGAGGGGGAGAGAGACGGAGGGGGAGAGAGACGGAGGGGGAGAGAGACGGAGGGGGAGAGACAGAGATGGGAGAAAGACGAGATGGGAGAGAGACGGAGATGGGAGAGAGACGGAGGGGGGAGAGACGGAGATGGGAGAGAGACGGACAGAGATGGGAGAGAGACGGAGATGGGAGAGACGGAGATGGGAGAGAGACGGAGATGGGAGAGAGACGGAGATGGGAGAGAGACGGAGATGGGAGAGAGAAGGAGATGGGAGAGAGACGGAGATGGGAGAGAGACGGAGGGGGGAGAGAGACGGAGGGGGAGAGAGACGGAGGGGGAGAGAGACGGAGGGGGAGAGACAGAGATGGGAGAAAGACGAGATGGGAGAGAGACGGAGATGGGAGAGAGACGGAGGGGGAGAGACGGAGATGGGAGAGAGACGGACAGAGATGGGAGAGAGACGGAGATGGGAGAGAGACGGAGATGGGAGAGAGACGGAGATGGGAGAGAGACGGAGGGGGAGAGACGGAGATGGGAGAGAGACGGACGGAGATGGGAGAGAGACGGAGATGGGAGAGAGACGGAGGGGGAGAGAGACGGAGGGGGAGAGACGGAGATGGGAGAGAGACGGACAGAGATGGGAGAGAGACGGAGATGGGAGAGAGACGGAGATGGGAGAGAGACGGAGGGGGAGAGAGACGGAGGGGGAGAGAGACAGAGGGGGAGAGAGACGGAGGGGGAGAGAGACGGAGATGGGAGAGAGACGGAGGGGGAGAGACGGAGATGGGAGAGAGACGGACGGAGATGGGAGAGAGACGGAGGGGGAGAGAGACGGAGATGGGAGAGAGACGGAGATGGGAGAGAGACGGAGGGGGGAGAGAGACGGAGATGGGAGAGAGACGGAGGGGGAGAGAGACGGAGGGGGAGAGAGACGGAGATGGGAGAGACGGAGATGGGAGAGAGACGGAGATGGGAGAGAGACGGAGGGGGGAGAGAGACGGAGGGGGAGAGAGACGGAGGGGGGAGAGAGAGACGGAGGGGGAGAGAGACGGAGGGGGAGAGAGACGGAGGGGGAGAGAGACGGAGATGGAGAGACGGAGGGGGAGAGAGACAGAGGGGGAGAGAGACAGAGGGGGAGAGAGACGGAGGGGGAGAGACGGAGATGGGAGAGAGACGAGATGGGAGAGAGACGGAGGGAGAGACGGAGATGGGAGAGAGACGGACGGAGATGGGAGAGAGACGGAGATGGGAGAGAGACGGAGATGGGAGAGAGACGGAGGGGGGAGAGAGGAGGGGGGAGAGACGGAGATGGGAGAGAGACGGAGATGGGAGAGAGACGGAGGGGGAGAGAGACGGAGGGGGAGAGAGACGGAGGGGGGAGAGAGACGGAGGGGGAGAGAGACTGAGGGGGAGAGAGACGGAGATGGGAGAGAGACGGAGATGGAGAGAGACGGAGGGGGAGAGAGACAGAGGGGGAGAGACGGAGATGGGAGAGAGACGAGATGGGAGAGAGACGGAGATGGGAGAGACAGAGGGGGAGAGAGACGGAGATGGGAGAGAGACGGAGATGGGAGAGAGACGGAGGGGGGAGAGAGACAGAGGGGGAGAGACGGAGGGGGAGAGAGACGGAGATGGGAGAGAGACGGAGGGGGAGAGAGACGGAGGGGGGGAGAGATGGAGGGGGAGAGACGGAGGGGGGACGGAGATGGGAGAGAGACGGAGATGGGAGAGAGACAGAGGGGGAGAGAGACGGAGGGGGGAGAGACGGAGGGGGGAGAGACGGAGGGGGAGAGACGGAGATGGGAGAGAGACGGAGATGGGAGAGAGACGGAGATGGGAGAGAGACGGAGATGGGAGAGACAGAGGGGGAGAGAGACAGAGGGGGAGAGAGACGGAGATGGGAGAGAGATGGAGGGGGAGAGAGACGAGATGGGAGAGAGACGGAGGGGGAGAGACGGAGATGGGAGAGAGACGGAGGGGGGAGAGAGATGGAGAGAGACGGAGGGGGGAGAGAGACGGAGGGGGGAGAGAGACGGAGATGGGAGAGGGAGGGGGAGAGACGGAGATGGGAGAGAGACGGAGGGGGAGAGAGACGGAGGGGGAGAGAGACGGAGATGGGAGAGAGACGGAGGGGGAGAGAGACGGAGATGGGAGAGAGACGGAGATGGGAGAGAGACGGAGGGGGAGAGAGACGGAGATGGGAGAGAGACGGAGGGGGAGAGAGACGGAGGGGGAGAGAGACGGAGATGGGAGAGAGACGGAGATGGGAGAGAGACGGAGATGGGAGAGAGACGGAGGGGGAGAGAGACGGAGGGGGAGAGAGACGGAGGGGGGAGAGAGACGGAGGGGGAGAGAGACGGAGGGGGGAGAGAGACGGAGGGGGGAGGGAGATGAGAGAGACGGAGGGGGAGAGAGACAGAGGGGGAGAGAGACAGAGGGGGAGAGAGACGGAGGGGGAGAGACGGAGATGGGAGAGAGACGAGAGAGAGACGGAGGGGGGGAGAGACGGAGATGGGAGAGAGACGGACGGAGATGGGAGAGAGACGGAGATGGGAGAGAGACGGAGATGGGAGAGAGACGGAGGGGGAGAGAGACGGAGGGGGAGAGACGGAGATGGGAGAGAGACGGAGATGGGAGAGAGACGGAGGGGAGAGAGACGGAGGGGGAGAGAGACGGAGGGGGAGAGAGACGGAGGGGGAGAGAGACGGAGATGGGAGAGAGACGGAGATGGGAGAGAGACGGAGATGGGAGAGAGACGGAGGGGAGAGACGGAGGGGGAGAGAGACGGAGGGGGAGAGACAGAGATGGGAGAAAGACGAGATGGGAGAGAGACGGAGATGGGAGAGAGACGGAGGGGGAGAGACGGAGATGGGAGAGAGACGGACAGAGATGGGAGAGAGACGGAGATGGGAGAGAGACGGAGGGGGAGAGACGGAGATGGGAGAGAGACGGACGAGATGGGAGAGAGACGGAGATGGGAGAGAGACGGAGGGGGAGAGAGACGGAGGGGGAGAGACGGAGATGGGAGAGAGACGGACAGAGATGGGAGAGAGACGGAGATGGGAGAGAGACGGAGATGGGAGAGAGACGGAGGGGGAGAGAGACGGAGGGGGAGAGAGACAGAGGGGGAGAGAGAGACGGAGGGGGAGAGAGACGGAGATGGGAGAGAGACGGAGGGGGAGAGACGGAGATGGGAGAGAGACGGACGGAGATGGGAGAGAGACGGAGGGGGAGAGAGACGGAGATGGGAGAGAGACGGAGATGGGAGAGAGACGGAGGGGGAGAGAGACGGAGATGGGAGAGAGACGGAGGGGGAGAGAGACGGAGGGGGGAGAGAGACGGAGATGGGAGAGAGACGGAGATGGGAGAGAGACGGAGATGGGAGAGAGACGGAGGGGGGAGAGAGACGGAGGGGGGAGAGAGACGGAGGGGGAGAGAGACGGAGGGGGAGAGAGACGGAGGGGGAGAGAGACGGAGGGGGAGAGAGACAGAGGGGGAGAGAGACAGAGGGGGAGAGAGACGGAGGGGGAGAGACGGAGGGGGAGAGAGACGGAGATGGGAGAGAGACGGAGGGGGGAGAGAGACGGAGGGGGGAGAGAGACGGAGATGGGAGAGAGACGGAGATGGGAGAGAGACGGAGATGGGAGAGAGACGGAGGGGGAGAGAGACGGAGGGGGAGAGAGACGGGGGGGAGAGAGACGGAGGGGGAGAGAGACGGAGGGGGAGAGAGACGGAGGGGGGAGAGAGACAGAGGGGGAGAGAGACAGAGGGGGAGAGAGACGGAGGGGGAGAGACGGAGATGGGAGAGAGACGAGATGGGAGAGAGACGGAGGGGGGAGAGACGGAGATGGGAGAGAGACGGACGGAGATGGGAGAGAGACGGAGATGGGAGAGAGACGGAGATGGGAGAGAGACGGAGGGGGAGAGAGACGGAGGGGGAGAGAGACGGAGGGGGAGAGAGACGGAGGGGGAGAGACGGAGATGGGAGAGAGACGAGATGGGAGAGAGACGGAGATGGGAGAGAGACGGAGATGGGAGAGAGAAGGAGATGGGAGAGAGACGGAGATGGGAGAGAGACGGAGGGGGAGAGAGACGGAGGGGGAGAGAGACGGAGGGGGGAGAGAGACGGAGGGGGAGAGACAGAGATGGGAGAAAGACGAGATGGGAGAGAGACGGAGATGGGAGAGAGACGGAGGGGGGAGAGACGGAGATGGGAGAGAGACGGACAGAGATGGGAGAGAGACGGAGATGGGAGAGAGACGGAGATGGGAGAGAGACGGAGATGGGAGAGAGACGGAGATGGGAGAGAGACGGAGATGGGAGAGAGAAGGAGATGGGAGAGAGACGGAGATGGGAGAGAGACGGAGGGGGAGAGACGGAGGGGGAGAGAGACGGAGGGGGAGAGAGACGGAGGGGGAGAGACAGAGATGGGAGAAAGACGAGATGGGAGAGAGACGGAGATGGGAGAGAGACGGAGGGGGAGAGACGGAGATGGGAGAGAGACGGACAGAGATGGGAGAGAGACGGAGATGGGAGAGAGACGGAGATGGGAGAGAGACGGAGATGGGAGAGAGACGGAGGGGGAGAGACGGAGATGGGAGAGAGACGGACGGAGATGGGAGAGAGACGGAGATGGGAGAGAGACGGAGGGGGAGAGAGACGGAGGGGGAGAGACGGAGATGGGAGAGAGACGGACAGAGATGGGAGAGAGACGGAGATGGGAGAGAGACGGAGATGGGAGAGAGACGGAGGGGGAGAGAGACGGAGGGGGAGAGAGACAGAGGGGGAGAGACGGAGGGGGGAGAGAGACGGAGATGGGAGAGAGACGGAGGGGGAGAGACGGAGATGGGAGAGAGACGGACGGAGATGGGAGAGAGACGGAGGGGGAGAGAGACGGAGATGGGAGAGACGGAGATGGGAGAGAGACGGAGGGGGAGAGAGACGGAGATGGGAGAGAGACGGAGGGGGAGAGAGACGGAGGGGGAGAGAGACGGAGATGGGAGAGAGACGGAGATGGGAGAGAGACGGAGATGGGAGAGAGACGGAGGGGGAGAGAGACGGAGGGGGAGAGAGACGGAGGGGGAGAGAGACGGAGGGGGAGAGAGACGGAGGGGGAGAGAGACGGAGGGGGGAGAGAGACGGAGATGTGAGAGAGACGGAGGGGGAGAGAGACAGAGGGGGAGAGAGACAGAGGGGGAGAGAGACGGAGGGGGAGAGACGGAGATGGGAGAGAGACGAGATGGGAGAGAGACGGAGGGGGAGAGACGGAGATGGGAGAGAGACGGACGGAGATGGGAGAGAGACGGAGATGGGAGAGAGACGGAGATGGGAGAGAGACGGAGGGGGAGAGAGACGGAGGGGGAGAGACGGAGATGGGAGAGAGACGGAGATGGGAGAGAGACGGAGGGGGAGAGAGACGGAGGGGGAGAGAGACGGAGGGGGAGAGAGACGGAGGGGGAGAGAGACTGAGGGGGAGAGAGACGGAGATGGGAGAGAGACGGAGATGTGAGAGAGACGGAGGGGGAGAGAGACAGAGGGGGAGAGACGGAGATGGGAGAGAGACGAGATGGGAGAGAGACGGAGATGGGAGAGACAGAGGGGGAGAGAGACGGAGATGGGAGAGAGACGGAGATGGGAGAGAGACGGAGGGGGAGAGAGACAGAGGGGGAGAGACGGAGGGGGAGAGAGACGGAGATGGGAGAGAGACGGAGGGGGAGAGAGACGGAGGGGGAGAGATGGAGGGGGAGAGACGGAGGGGGACGGAGATGGGAGAGAGACGGAGATGGGAGAGAGACAGAGGGGGAGAGAGACGGAGGGGGAGAGACGGAGGGGGAGAGACGGAGGGGGAGAGACGGAGATGGGAGAGAGACGGAGATGGGAGAGAGACGGAGATGGGAGAGAGACGGAGATGGGAGAGACAGAGGGGGGAGAGAGACACAGGGGGGAGAGAGACGGAGATGGGAGAGAGATGGAGGGGGAGAGAGACGAGATGGGAGAGAGACGGAGGGGGAGAGACGGAGATGGGAGAGAGACGGAGGGGGAGAGAGATGGAGTAGGGAGAGAGACGGAGGGGGAGAGAGACGGAGGGGGGAGAGAGACGGAGATGGGAGAGAGACGGAGGGGGAGAGACGGAGTTGGGAGAGAGACGGAGGGGGAGAGAGACGGAGGGGGAGAGAGACGGAGATGGGAGAGAGACGGAGGGGGAGAGAGACGGAGATGGGAGAGAGACGGAGATGGGAGAGAGACGGAGGGGGAGAGAGACGGAGATGGGAGAGAGACGGAGGGGGAGAGAGACGGAGGGGGAGAGAGACGGAGATGGGAGAGAGACGGAGATGGGAGAGAGACGGAGATGGGAGAGAGACGGAGGGGGAGAGAGACGGAGGGGGAGAGAGACGGAGGGGGAGAGAGACGGAGGGGGAGAGAGACGGAGGGGGAGAGAGACGGAGATGAGAGAGACGGAGGGGGAGAGAGACAGAGGGGGAGAGAGACAGAGGGGGAGAGAGACGGAGGGGGAGAGACGGAGATGGGAGAGAGACGAGATGGGAGAGAGACGGAGGGGGAGAGACGGAGATGGGAGAGAGACGGACGGAGATGGGAGAGAGACGGAGATGGGAGAGAGACGGAGATGGGAGAGAGACGGAGGGGGAGAGAGACGGAGGGGGAGAGACGGAGATGGGAGAGAGACGGAGATGGGAGAGAGACGGAGGGGGAGAGAGACGGAGGGGGAGAGAGACGGAGGGGGAGAGAGACGGAGGGGGAGAGAGACGGAGATGGGAGAGAGACGGAGATGGGAGAGAGACGGAGATGGGAGAGAGACGGAGGGGGGAGAGACGGAGGGGGAGAGAGACGGAGGGGGGAGAGAGACGGAGGGGGAGAGACGGAGATGGGAGAGAGACGGAGATGGGAGAGAGACGGAGGGGGAGAGAGACGGAGGGGGGAGAGAGACGGAGGGGGAGAGAGACGGAGGGGGGAGAGAGACTGAGGGGGAGAGAGACGGAGATGTGCGAGAGACGGAGGGGGAGAGAGACAGAGGGGGAGAGACGGAGATGGAGAGAGACAGGGAGAGAGACGGAGATGGGAGAGACAGAGAGAGAGACGGAGATGGGAGAGAGACGGAGATGGGAGAGAGACGGAGGGGGAGAGAGACGGAGGGGGGAGACGGAGGGGGGAGAGACGGAGGGGGAGAGAGGGAGATGGGAGAGAGACGGAGATGGGAGAGAGACGGAGGGGGAGAGATGGGGAGGAGATGGGAGAGAGACGGAGGGGGAGAGACGGAGATGGGAGAGACGGAGGGGGAGAGACGGAGAGAGGGAGAGAGACGGAGATGGGAGAGAGACGGAGGGGAGAGAGGAGATGGGAGAGACGGAGGGGGAGAGAGGAGATGGGAGAGAGACGGAGATGGGAGAGAGACGGAGATGGGAGAGAGACGGAGATGGGAGAGACAGAGGGGGAGATGACGGAGAGAGAGACGGAGATGGGAGAGAGACGGAGACGGAGAGGGAGGGGGAGAGAGAGAGACGGAGATGGGAGAGAGAGACGAGAGAGATGGAGGGGGAGAGACGGAGAGACGGAGATGGGAGAGAGACGGAGATGGGAGAGAGACGGAGGGGGAGAGACGGGGGGGAGAGACGGAGGGGGGGAGAGACGGAGGGGGGAGAGACGGAGATGGGAGAGAGACGGAGATGGGAGAGAGACGGAGATGGGAGAGAGACGGAGATGGGAGAGACAGAGAGACGGAGATGGGGAGAGAGACGGAGATGGGAGAGAGACAGGGGGGAGAGAGACGGAGATGGGAGAGAGACGGAGATGGGAGAGAGACGGAGATGGGAGAGAGACGGAGATGGGAGAGAGACGGAGATGGGAGAGAGACGGAGGGGGAGAGAGACGGAGATGGACGGAGAGACGAGACAGATGGGGAGAGAGACGGAGATGGGAGAGAGACAGAGAGGACGAGATGGGAGAGAGACGGAGGGGGAGAGACGGAGATGGGAGAGAGAGGACGGAGATGGGAGAGAGACGGAGATGGGAGAGAGACGGAGAGAGAGACGGAGGGGGGAGAGAGACGAGAGAGAGACGGAGGGGGGAGAGAGACGGAGATGGGAGAGAGACGGAGATGGGAGAGAGACGGAGGGGGGAGAGAGATGGAGAGGGAGAGAGACGGAGGGGGAGAGAGACGGAGGGGGAGAGAGACGGAGATGGGAGAGAGACGGAGGGGGAGAGACGGAGTTGGGAGAGAGACGGAGGGGGAGAGACGGAGGGGGGAGAGAGACGGAGATGGGAGAGAGACGGAGGGGGAGAGAGACGGAGATGGGAGAGAGATGGAGATGGGAGAGATGGAGGGGGAGAGAGACGGAGATGGGAGAGAGACGGAGGGAGAGAGACGGAGGGGGAGAGAGAGACGGAGATGGGAGAGAGACGGAGATGGGAGAGAGACGGAGATGGGAGAGAGACGGAGGGGGAGAGAGACGGAGGGGGAGAGAGACGGAGGGGGAGAGAGACGGAGGGGAGAGAGGGAGGGGGAGAGAGACGGAGGGGGAGAGAGACGGAGATGTGAGAGAGACGGAGGGGGAGAGAGACAGAGGGGGAGAGAGACAGAGGGGGAGAGAGACGGAGGGGGGAGAGACGGAGATGGGAGAGAGACGAGATGGGAGAGACGGAGGGGGAGAGACGGAGATGGGAGAGAGACGGAGGAGATGGGAGAGAGACGGAGATGGGAGAGAGACGGAGATGGGAGAGAGACGGAGGGGGAGAGAGACGGAGGGGGAGAGACGGAGATGGGAGAGAGACGGAGATGGGAGAGAGACGGAGGGGGGAGAGACGGAGGGGGAGAGAGACGGAGGGGGAGAGAGACGGAGGGGGAGAGAGACTGAGGGGGGAGAGAGACGGAGATGGGAGAGAGACGGAGATGTGAGAGAGACGGAGGGGGAGAGAGACAGAGGGGGAGAGACGGAGATGGGAGAGAGACGAGATGGGAGAGAGACGGAGATGGGAGAGACAGAGGGGGAGAGAGACGGAGATGGGAGAGAGACGGAGATGGGAGAGAGACGGAGGGGGAGAGAGATGGAGGGGGAGAGACGGAGGGGGAGAGACGGACTGGGGGAGAGAGACGGAGATGGGAGAGAGACGGAGGGGGAGAGAGACGGAGGGGGAGAGATGGAGGGGGAGAGACGGAGGGGGAGACGGAGATGGGAGAGAGACGGAGATGGGAGAGAGACGGAGGGGGAGAGAGACGGAGGGGGGAGAGACGGAGGGGGGAGAGACGGAGGGGGAGAGACGGAGATGGGAGAGACGGAGATGGGAGAGAGACGGAGATGGGAGAGACGGAGATGGGAGAGACAGAGGGGGAGAGAGACGGAGATGGGAGAGAGACGGAGATGGGAGAGAGACGGAGGGGGAGAGAGACGGAGATGGGAGAGAGACGGAGATGGGAGAGAGACGGAGATGGGAGAGAGACGGAGATGGGAGAGAGACGGAGATGGGAGAGAGACGGAGGGGGAGAGACGGAGATGTGAGAGAGACGGAGGGGGGAGAGAGACAGAGGGGGAGAGAGACGGAGATGGGAGAGAGATGGAGGGGGAGAGAGACGAGATGGGAGAGAGACGGAGATGGGAGAGAGACGGAGATGGGAGAGACGGAGGGGGAGAGAGACGGAGGGGGAGAGAGACGGAGGGGGAGAGAGACGGAGGGGAGAGAGACGGAGGGGGAGAGAGACGGAGGGAGAGAGACGGAGATGTGAGAGAGACGGAGGGGGGAGAGAGACAGAGGGGGAGAGAGACAGAGGGGGAGAGAGACGGAGGGGGAGAGACGGAGATGGGAGAGAGACGAGATGGGAGAGAGACGGAGGGGGAGAGACGGAGATGGGAGAGAGACGGACGGAGATGGGAGAGAGACGGAGATGGGAGAGAGACGGAGATGGGAGAGAGACGGAGGGGGAGAGAGACGGAGGGGGAGAGACGGAGATGGGAGAGAGACGGAGATGGGAGAGAGACGGAGGGGGAGAGAGACGGAGGGGGAGAGAGACGGAGGGGGAGAGAGACGGAGGGGGAGAGAGACTGAGGGGGAGAGAGACGGAGATGGGAGAGAGACGGAGATGGAGAGAGACGGAGGGGGAGAGAGACAGAGGGGGAGAGACGGAGATGGGAGAGAGACGAGATGGGAGAGAGACGGAGATGGGAGAGACAGAGGGGGAGAGAGACGGAGATGGGAGAGAGACGGAGATGGGAGAGAGACGGAGGGGGAGAGAGATGGAGGGGGAGAGACGGAGGGGGAGAGACGGAGGGGGAGAGAGACGGAGATGGGAGAGAGACGGAGGGGGAGAGAGACGGAGGGGGAGAGATGGAGGGGGAGAGACGGAGGGGGGAGACGGAGATGGGAGAGAGACGGAGATGGGAGAGAGACGGGGGGAGAGACGGAGGGGGAGAGACGGAGGGGGAGAGACGGAGGGGGAGAGACGGAGATGGGAGAGAGACGGAGATGGGAGAGAGACGGAGATGGGAGAGAGACGGAGATGGGAGAGACAGAGGGGGAGAGAGACGGAGATGGGAGAGAGACGGAGATGGGAGAGAGACGGAGGGGGAGAGAGACGGAGATGGGAGAGAGACGGAGATGGGAGAGAGACGGAGATGGGAGAGAGACGGAGGGGGAGAGACGGAGATGGGAGAGAGACGGACGGAGATGGGAGAGAGACGGAGATGGGAGAGAGACGGAGGGGGAGAGAGACGGAGATGGGAGAGAGACGGAGATGGGAGAGAGACGGAGATGGGAGAGAGACGGAGATGGGAGAGAGACGGAGATGGGAGAGAGACGGAGGGGGAGAGAGACGGAGGGGGAGAGAGATGGAGTAGGGAGAGAGACGGAGGGGGGAGAGAGACGGAGGGGGAGAGAGACGGAGATGGGAGAGAGACGGAGGGGGAGAGACGGAGTTGGGAGAGAGACGGAGGGGGAGAGAGACGGAGGGGGAGAGACGGAGATGGGAGAGAGACGGAGGGGGAGAGACGGAGATGGGAGAGAGACGGAGATGGGAGAGAGACGGAGGGGGAGAGAGACGGAGATGGGAGAGAGACGGAGGGGGAGAGAGACGGAGATGGGAGAGAGACGGAGATGGGAGAGAGACGGAGATGGGAGAGAGACGGAGGGGGAGAGAGACGGAGGGGGAGAGAGACAGAGGGGGAGAGAGACGGAGGGGGAGAGAGACGGAGATGGGAGAGAGACGGAGATGGGAGAGAGACGGAGGGGGAGAGAGATGGAGAGGGAGAGAGACGGAGGGGGAGAGAGACGGAGGGGGAGAGAGACGGAGATGGGAGAGAGACGGAGATGGGAGAGAGACGGAGATGGGAGAGAGACGGAGGGGGGAGAGAGACGGAGGGGGAGAAGGGGGAGAGAGACGGAGATGGGAGAGAGACGGAGATGGGAGAGAGACGGAGATGGGAGAGAGACGGAGATGGGAGAGAGACGGAGGGGGAGAGAGACGGAGGGGGAGAGAGACAGAGGGGGAGAGAGACGGAGGGGGAGAGAGACGGAGATGGGAGAGAGACGGAGATGGGAGAGAGACGGAGGGGGAGAGAGATGGAGTAGGGAGAGAGACGGAGGGGGAGAGAGACGGAGGGGGAGAGAGACGGAGATGGGAGAGAGACGGAGGGGGAGAGACGGAGTTGGGAGAGAGACGGAGGGGGAGAGAGACGGAGGGGGAGAGAGACGGAGATGGGAGAGAGACGGAGGGGGAGAGAGACGGAGATGGGAGAGAGACGGAGATGGGAGAGACGGAGGGGGGAGAGAGACGAGATGGGAGAGACGGAGATGGGAGAGAGACGGAGATGGGAGAGAAACGATGGGGGAGAGAGACGGAGATGGAGAGAGACAGAGGGGGAGAGAGACGGGGGGAGAGACGGAGATGGGAGAGAGACGAGATGGGAGAGAGACGGAGATGGGAGAGAGACGGAGGGGGGAGAGACGGAGATGGGAGAGAGACGAGATGGGAGAGAGACGGAGATGGGAGAGAGACGGAGGGGGGAGAGAGACGGAGATGGGAGAGAGACGGAGATGGGAGAGAGACGGAGGGGGAGAGAGACGGAGGGGGAGAGAGACAGAGGGGGAGAGAGACGGAGGGGGAGAGACGGAGATGGGAGAGAGACGAGATGGGAGAGAGACGGAGATGGGAGAGAGACGGAGGGGGAGAGACGGAGATGGGAGAGAGACGAGATGGGAGAGAGACGGAGATGGAGAGAGACGGAGGGGGAGAGAGACGGAGATGGGAGAGAGACGGAGGGGGAGAGAGATGGAGGGGGAGAGAGACGGAGGGGGGAGAGAGACGGAGGGGGAGAGAGACGGGGGGAGAGAGACGGAGGGGGAGAGAGATGGAGATGGGAGAGAGACGGAGATGGGAGAGAGACGGAGATGGGAGAGAGACGGAGGGGGAGAGAGATGGAGATGGGAGAGAGACGGAGATGGGAGAGAGACGGAGGGGGAGAGAGACGGAGGGGGAGAGACGGAGGGGGAGAGAGACAGAGGGGGAGAGAGACTGAGGGGGGAGAGACGGAGATGGGAGAGAGACGAGATGGGAGAGAGACAGAGATGGGAGAGAGACGGAGGGGGAGAGACGGAGATGGGAGAGAGACGAGATGGGAGAGAGACGGAGATGGGAGAGAGACAGAGGGGGAGAGAGATGGAGATGGGAGAGAGAGAGAGGTTGAGAGAGACGGAGATGGGAGAGAGACGGAGATGGGAGAGAGGCAGAGGGGGAGAGAGACGGAGATGTGAGAGAGACGGAGGGGGAGAGACGGAGGGGGAGCGAGACAGAGGGGGAGAGAGACGGAGGGGGAGAGACGGAGATGGGAGAGAGACGGAGGGGAGAGAGACGGGGGGAGAGAGACGGAGGGGGAGAGAGATGGAGATGGGAGAGAGACGGAGATGGGAGAGAGACGGAGATGGGAGAGAGACGGAGGGGGAGAGAGATGGAGATGGGAGAGAGACGGAGATGGGAGAGAGACGGAGGGGGAGAGAGACGGAGGGGGGAGAGACGGAGGGGGAGAGACAGAGGGGGAGAGAGACTGAGGGGGAGAGACGGAGATGGGAGAGAGACGAGATGGGAGAGAGACAGAGATGGGAGAGAGACGGAGGGGGAGAGACGGAGATGGGAGAGAGACGAGATGGGAGAGAGACGGAGATGGGAGAGAGACAGAGGGGGGAGAGAGATGGAGATGGGAGAGAGAGAGAGGTTGAGAGAGACGGAGATGGGAGAGAGACGGAGATGGGAGAGAGGCAGAGGGGGGAGAGAGAGACGGAGATGTGAGAGACGGAGGGGGGAGAGACGGAGGGGGAGCGAGACAGAGGGGGGAGAGAGACGGAGGGGGAGAGACGGAGATGGGAGAGAGACGAGATGGGGGAGAGACGGAGATGGGGGAGAGACGGAGGGGGGAGAGACGGAGATGGGAGAGAGACGAGATGGGAGAGAGATGGAGATGGGAGAGAGACAGAGATGGGAGAGAGACGGAGATGGGAGAGAGACGGAGATGGGAGAGAGACGGATGGGGGGAGCGAGACGCGTGTCATTACCATCGTGACTGACGTGCGTTGGAGGACTCGGAAGTTAGGAAGGTGACATCAAAGTGTCATATTCTTCATTAGCCTGTTCGGAGAGGCAAGCATACACTGTGATCAAGTCTCTGTTTAGTCAACAGCTGATGGCGTAATCAACTGGACTAGTGTTGACAGTCCAGTCTGTATTCATTCAACAGCTGACGGCGTAATCAACTGGACTAGTGTTGACAGTCCAGTCTGTATACATTCAACAGCTGATGGCGTAATCAACTGGACTGAAGTCTAGTGTTGACAGTCAAGTCTGTATACATTCAACAGCTGATGGCGTAATCAACTGGACTGAAGTCTAGTGTTGACAGTCAAGTCTGTATACATTCAACAGCTGATGGCGTAATCAACTGGATTAGTGTTGACAGTCCAGTCTGTCTCTGTACAGTCTTTCAACAGCTGATGGCGTTATCAACTGGACTGAAGTCTAGTGTTGACAGTCAAGTCTGTATACATTCAACAGCTGACGGCGTAATCAACTGGACTGAAGTCTAGTGTTGACAGTCCAGTCTGTCTCTGTACAGTCTTTCAACATCTGATGGCCTGATCAACTGGACTGAAGTCTACTGTCGAGAGTCCAGTCTATCTCTGGCTGTCCATTCCTAAAATTAATCAAAGAAGTTGACACTTGCAGGCTTGGGGTCAATTTCGTTTAAAATGATATCAATTGAGGAGGTGAATTGAAATGCTCTTCATGATTTGAAAACTCCTCATAGCAAACAATTGACCCCAATCCTCCTGTATTGGTACATCTGATACACTACATGACCATAAGTATGTGGACACCTCCTCATCAATCATCTCATTCCAAAATCATGTGCATTAATATCGAGTTGAAGGCTTTCCACTAGATGTTGGAACATTGCTGGTATAACAGCCTCCACTCTTCTGGGAAGGCTTTCTGCTCGATGTTGGAACATTGCTGGTATAACAGCCTCCACTCTTCTGGGAAGGCTTTCCACTAGATGTTGGAACATTGCTGCTATAGCAGCCTCCACTCTTCTGGGAAGGCTTTCCACTAGATGTTGAAACATTGCTGCTATAACAGCCTCCACTCTTCTGGGAAGGCTTTCCACTAGATGTTGGAACATTGCTGCAGGGGGACTTGCTTCCATTCAGCCACAGGAGTGTTAGTGAGGTCAGGTACTGATGTTGGGTGGTTAGGACTGGCTCGCAGTCAGTGTTCCAATTCATCCCAAAGGTGTTCGATGGGGTTGAGGTCAGGGCTCTGTGCTGGCCAGTCAAGTTCTTCGACGTCGATCTCGACAAACCATTTCTGTATGGACCTCACTTCGTGCACATGGACATTGCCATGCTGAAACAGGAAAGGACCTTCCCCAAACTGTTGCCACAAAGATGGAAGCACAGAATCGTCTAGAATGTAATTGTAAGCTGTAGCATGAAGATTTCCCTTCACTGGAACTAAGGGGCCTAGCTAGAACCACAAAAAAACAGCCCAAGAACATTATTCCTCCTTCACCAAACCTTACAGTTGGCACTATGCATTGGGGCAGGTAGCGTTCTCCTGGCATTCGCCAAACCCAGATTCGTCTGTCGTGCAGCCAGATGGTGAAGCGTGATTCATCACTCCAGAGAACACATTTCGACCCCTCCAGAGTCCAATGGCGGCAAGCTTTACACCCTCCAGCTGACGCTTGGCGTTGCGCATGGTGATCTTAGAACATATAGAGTCCTATGGGCCATGGTGAAAAGCAGAGCATTATAGAGAGTATAAGGTACATTTGAGACTCAGATGAACTCCCTGTGTACAACCGATGACTCAGAGAAATAATAAATAAATATCAGTTGATCCCTGTTTCAGAACCGAGGGCTTTGGAGCAGGAGAAACGCGACAGTCCATCCCTGTTTCAGAACCGAGGGCTTTGGAGCAGGAGAAACGCGACAGTCCATCCCTGTTTCAGAACCGAGGGCTTTGGAGCAGGAGAGATGTGACAGTCGAGGTGGAGAGACGTGAAAGACGAGGTGGAGAGACGTGAGAGACGAGGTGGAGAGACGAGGTGGAAAGACGAGGTGGAGAGACCTGAAAGACGAGGTGGAGAGACGAGGTGGAGAGACGTGAAAGACGAGGTGGAGAGATGAGGTGGAGAAACGAGATGGAGAGACGAGGTGGAGAGACGAGGTGGAGAGACGTGAAAGACGAGGTGGAGAGACGTGAAAGACGAGGTGGAGAGACGAGGTGGAGAAACGAGGTGGAGAGACCTGAAAGACGAGGTGGAGAGGAGTGAAAGACGAGGTGGAGAGACAAGGTGAAGAGACGAGGTGGAGAGAAGAGGTGAAAGACGAGGTGGAGAGACGAGGTGAAGAGACGAGGTGGAGGGAAGAGGTGAAAGACGAGGTGGAGAGACGAGGTGGAGAGACGAGGTGTAGAGACGAGGTGGAGAGACGAGGTGGAGAGACGTGAAAGACGAGGTGGAGAGACAAGGTGGAGAGACGAGGTGGAGAGACGAGGTGGAAAGACGAGGTGGAGAGACGAGGTGGAGAGACGAGGTGGAGAGACGTGAAAGACGAGGTGGAGAGACGAGGTGGAGAGACGAGGTGGAGAGACAAGGTGGAGAGACGTGAAAGACGAGGTGGAGAGACGATGTTTTCACTTTACCCTTCCCATGTTTCCTTTCAGATCTCCATATATTTAATTAAAGACCTCCTTTCAGATCTCCATATATTTAATTAAAGACCTCCTTTCAGATCTCCATATATTTAATTAAAGACCTCCTTTCAGATCTCCATATATTTAATTAAAACCTCATTTTAAAAAGCCCGTAATCTTCCACAACGTTTCCTTCTTCTTCTTCACTACATCGGTAAATAAAGAACAGAAGAGGATTAGACGTAGAAAAACTTTTGGAAGGGAATTTCACCTCATGAGTGAAGAGAAAAAAATCACTATTACATAGCTATTACCTTGCCCATCCATGCATATCTATAAAATAGCAACTGGCTAAATCTCATAGAAAGAATGCCTCTATTCTAAAGCGGTAACCATTTGACTGTCAACTGATGCCAAGACAGCAATCACGGATTGTCAGGCAGGAGATTAAAAGATATTTTACTCTTCAGGCAGAGTAAATTGGTTTTGGATTAAGGGCGATTGATTGCCTTAGGTGTAGGCTACAGCAGGGGGCTCCGTCCCGAATAACACCCCTATTTTCCCCCATAGGGTTTTGGTCGTAAGTAGTGCACCAAGTAGGGAATAAGGGTGCTATTTGGGACTCATGTCAAAGGAGTCTGTTTTTGAAGCGCTGCGCTCCGTTCCCGAACACCCACAAGTCATTTTGGCCCGAGCTTTTTCAAGAAAATGGAAGCCCGGATGGAATCGATGGATATAATGTAGCAGTTACTGACTACTATTCCTCGACTCACGGTTATCATTAAAGGCTTGGAGAAATAGTGTTGGTTCATCTGGCGGGTTTTGTAACACATGTGGTGTGTGTGTGTGTGTGTGTGTGTGTGTGTGTGTGTGTGTGTGTGTGTGTGTGTGTGTGTGTGTGTGTGTGTGTGTGTGTGTGTGTGTGTGTGTGTGTGTGTGTGTGTGTGTGTGTGTGTGTGCGTGTGCGCGTGCACGTGCGTGCGGGCGTGCGTGCGTGCGTGTGTGTGTGTGTGTGTGTGTGTGTTGTACTACAGACATCTAACGATAGAGAAGAGTTAAGTCATTAATGGAAGCTGGTGTAAAAGTCCATTTTACTATTCGATCCAACCGTGTATCGTGTGTGCCTTGACTTCAACAAAATCATCTCGTTAAGTAAATGTTTTCGTTCTGTCTAGAGTCTGGTGACTCCATGATACTACTTATTCTCCAACAGTAGATTGTTCTGCTCATTTTCAATTAAGACATTTTCTCTTCTGTTATACATTCATTATGTTCTCTCCTTCTGTCATCATGTTCTCTCCTTCTGTCATCATGTTCTCTCCTTCTGTCATCATGTTCTCTCCTTCTGTCATCATGTTCTCTCCTCCTGTCATCATGTTCTCTCCTTCTGTCATCATGTTCTCTCCTTCTGTCATCATGTTCTCTCCTTCTGTCATCATGTTCTCTCCTTCTGTCATCATGTTCTCTCCTTCTGTCATCATGTTCTCTCCTTCTGTCATCATGTTCTCTCCTTCTGTCATCATGTTCTCTCCTTCTGTTATACATTCATCATGTTCTCTCCTTCTGTCATCATGTTCTCTCCTTCTGTCATCATGTTCTCTCCTTCTGTCATCATGTTCTCTCCTTCTGTCATCATGTTCTCTCCTTCTGTCATCATGTTCTCTCCTTCTGTCATCATGTTCTCTCCTTCTGTCATCATCATGTTCTCTCCTTCTGTCATCATGTTCTCTCCTTCTGTCATCATGTTCTCTCCTTCTGTCATCATGTTCTCTCCTCCTGTCATCATGTTCTCTCCTTCTGTCATCATGTTCTCTCCTTCTGTCATCATGTTCTCTCCTTCTGTCATCATGTTCTCTCCTTCTGTTATACATTCATCATGTTCTCTCCTTCTGTCATCATGTTCTCTCCTTCTGTCATCATGTTCTCTCCTTCTGTTATACATTCATCATGTTCTCTCCTTCTGTCATCATGTTCTCTCCTTCTGTCATCATGTTCTCTCCTTCTGTCATCATGTTCTCTCCTTCTGTTATACATTCATCATGTTCTCTCCTTCTGTCATCATGTTCTCTCCTTCTGTCATCATGTTCTCTCCTTCTGTCATCATGTTCTCTCCTTCTGTCATCATGTTCTCTCCTTCTGTCATCATGTTCTCTCCTTCTGTTATACATTCATCATGTTCTCTCCTTCTGTCATTCATCATGTTCTCTCCTTCTGTCATCATGTTCTCTCCTTCTGTCATCATGTTCTCTCCTTCTGTTATACATTCATCATGTTCTCTCCTTCTGTTATACATTCATCATGTTCTCTCCTTCTGTCATCATGTTCTCTCCTTCTGTCATCATGTTCTCTCCTTCTGTCATCATGTTCTCTCCTTCTGTCATCATGTTCTCTCCTTCTGTCATCATGTTCTCTCCTTCTGTCATCATGTTCTCTCCTTCTGTTATACATTCATCATGTTCTCTCCTTCTGTCATCTGTTCTCTCCTTCTGTCATTATGTTCTCTCCTTCTGTTATACATTCATCATGTTCTCTCCTTCTGTCATCTGTTCTCTCCTTCTGTTATACATTCATGTTCTCTCCTTCTGTCATCATCATGTTCTCTCCTTCTGTCATCATGTTCTCTCCTTTGTCATCATGTTCTCTCCTTCTGTCATCATGTTCTCTCCTTCTGTCATCATGTTCTCTCCTTCTGTCATCATGTTCTCTCCTTCTGTCATCATGTTCTCTCCTTCTGTCATCATGTTCTCTCCTTCTGTCATCATGTTCTCTCCTTCTGTTATACATTCATCATGTTCTCTCCTTCTGTCATCATGTTCTCTCCTTCTGTCATCATGTTCTCTCCTTCTGTCATCATGTTCTCTCCTTCTGTCATCATGTTGTCTCCTTCTGTCATTATGTTCTCTCCTTCTGTCATCATGTTCTCTCCTTCTGTCATCATGTTCTCTCCTTCTGTCATCATGTTCTCTCCTTCTGTCATCATGTTCTCTCTTCTGTCATATGTCTCTCCATGTCATCATGTTCTCTCCTTCTGTCATTATGTTCTCTCCTTCTGTCATCATGTTCTCTCCTTCTTCATGTCATCATGTTCTCTCCTTCTGTCATTATGTTCTCTCCTTCTGTCATCATGTTCTCTCCTTCTATCATCATGTTCTCTCCTTCTGTCATCATGTTCTCTCCTTCTGTCATCATGTTCTCTCCTTCTGTCATTATGTTCTCTCCTTCTGTCATCATGTTGTCTCCTTCTGTCATTATGTTCTCTCTTCTGTCATCATGTTCTCTCCTTCTGTCATCATGTTCTCTCCTTCTGTCATCATGTTCTCTCCTTCTGTCATCATGTTCTCTCCTTCTGTCATCATGTTCTCTCCTTCTGTCATCATGTTCTCTCCTTCTGTCATCATGTTCTCTCCTTCTGTCATCATAATTTCATCATGTTCTCTCCTTCTGTTCTACATTCCTCATTCTCTCCTTCTGTCATCATGTTCTCTCCTTCTGTCATCATGTTCTCTCCTTCTGTCATCATGTTCTCCTATTCTGTATCATGTTCTCTCCTTCTGTCATCATGTTCTCTCCTTCTCATGTTCTCTCCTTCTGTTATACATTCATCATGTTCTCTCCTTCTGTCATTATGTTCTCTCCTTCTGTCATCATGTTCTCTCCTTCTGTCATTATGTTCTCTCCTTCTGTCATCATGTTCTCTCCTTCTGTTATACATTCATCATGTTCTCTCCTTCTGTCATCATGTTCTCCCTTCTGTCATCATGTTCTCTCCTTCTGTCATTATGTTCTCTCCTTCTGTCATCATGTTGTCTCCTTCTGTCATTATGTTCTCTCCTTCTGTCATCATGTTCTCTCCTTCTGTCATCATGTTCTCTCCTTCTGTCATCATGTTCCTATTCTGTCATCATGTTCTCTCCTTCTGTCATCATGTTCTCTCCTTCTGTCATCATGTTCTCTCCTTCTGTCATCATGTTCTCTCCTTCTGTTATACATTCATCATGTTCTCTCCTTCTGTCATCATGTTCTCTCCTTCTGTCATCATGTTCTCTCCTTCTGACCATACATTCATCATGTTCTCTCCTTCTGTCATCATGTTCTCTCCTTCTGTCATCATGTTCTCTCCTTCTGTTATACATTCATCATGTTCTCTCCTTCTGTCATCATGTTCTCTCCTTCTGTCATCATGTTCTCTCCTTCTGTCATCATGTTCTCTCCTTCTGTTATACATTCATCATGTTCTCTCCTTCTGTCATCATGTTCTCTCCTTCTGTCATCATGTTCTCTCCTCCAGTCATCATGTTCCTTCCTGTCAACCCATCATGTTCTCTCCTTCTGTCATCATGTTCTCTCTTCTGTCATCATTTCTCTCCTCCTGTCATCATGTTCTCTCCTTCTGTCATCATGTTCTCTCCTTCTGTCATCATGTTCTCTCCTTCTGTCATCATGTTCTCTCCTTCTGTCATCATGTTCTCTCCTTCTGTCATCATCAATTCTCGTATTTTCTGTTCTGCAATTCCAATCAAAGTGGGATATCGTTATCTTGTCGAAGTTTGTTTGTCCATAAAATGTCTGTCTGTCTGTCTGTCTGTCTGTCTGTCTGTCTGTCTGTCTGTCTGTCTGTCTGTCTGTCTGTCTGTCTGTCTGTCTGTCTGTCTGTCTGTCTGTCTGTCTGTCTGTCTGTCTGTCTGTCTGTCTGTCTGTCTGTCTGTCTGTCTGTCTGTCTGTCTGTCTGTCTGTCTGTCTGTCTGTCTGTCTGTCTGTCTGATTCAGGAGAGCACACATGCAGTAAAGAATGAGTCCCTAGAACCTCTATTCCCTATATAGGGCACTACTTTTAACCAGAATCCTATGGGCCCTAGAACCATATTCCCTATATAGGGCACTACTTTTAACCAGAATCCTATGGGCCCTAGAACCCTATTCCCTATATAGTGCACTACTTTTAACCAGAATCCTATGGGCCCTAGAACCCTATTCCCTACATAGTGCACTACTTTTGACCAGAATCCTATGGGCCCTAGAACCCTATTCTCTACTTAGTGCACTACTTTTGACCAGAATCCTATGGGCCCTAGAACCCTATTCCCTACATAGTGCACTACTTTTGACCAGAATCCTATGGGCCCTAGAACCTATTCCCTACATAGTGCACTACTTTTGACCAGATTCCTATGGGCCCTAGAACCCTATTCCCTACATAGTGCACTAATTTGACCAGAATCATATGGGCCCTAGAACCCTATTCCCTACATAGTGCACTACTTTTGACCAGAATCCTATGGGCCCTAGAACCCTATTCTCTACATAGTGCACTACTTTTGACCAGAATCCTATGGGCCCTAGAACCCTATTCTCTACATAGTGCACTAATTTGACCAGAATCATATGGGCCCTAGAACCCTATTCCCTACATAGTGCACTACTTTTGACCAGAATCCTATGGGTCCTATAACCCTATTCTCTACATAGTGCACTACTTTTAACCAGAATCCTATGGGCCCTAGAACCATATTCCCTATATAGGGCACTACTTTTAACCAGAATCCTATGGGCCCTAGAACCCTATTCCCTACATAGTGCACTACTTTTGACCAGAATCCTATGGGCCCTAGAACCCTATTCTCTACATAGTGCACTACTTTTGACCAGAATCCTATGGGCCCTAGAACCCTATTCCCTACATAGTGCACTACTTTTGACCAGAATCCTATGGGCCCTAGAACCCTATTCCCTACATAGTGCACTACTTTTGACCAGGCCTTTACAGGGAATAGGGTGCCATTTAGAACTCAGACATAATGTTAGATTAGATTTTTCGTTATCCGCTTGGGAAAAGGCAAGACATTTTATCGTGTTGTTGGGATCAATAAACTCTGACAATTACATGTTAAATGCAGAAGGAGAATACATTTCAAGTACAATTTTCATGTCTACCCATCAACCAAAAAAAGGAATATTCTGTCCCTCCCAAATAAGTTGTTTTTCTGGTTTCATTCTGAATACTTTCTTTGTTGTAGCAACATGAGGTAAACAAGAACAATATTTATGTTATATAACTTTGTCTAGTTTTGTCCTAAAAGTGAACTTTAGTGATTTCAAATTCAACATATGCTTTCCAGATGTCTCGTCTGGTAAATCCTGTTATTGATCAATTACAAGTGTGAGTAAGGAGATGATAAAATCAGACGTGAGACGTGAGCTGATTATCAAAGATTGAAAACGCGTATATTTTACAGATGGGGTTATAGTTTGGATGGAGAGCACAGGCGGCTGGTGGCACCTTAATTGGGGAGGACGGGCTCATAGCAATGGAATGGTATCAAACAGGGGCCTCCCGAGTGGCGCCGTACTCTAAGGCACTGCATTGCATTATGGGGTATTGTGCGTAAATTGCTGAGGCTATAAAAACAAATCTTTAATCCGGTTTAGATTAAGGCTGTAGCGTAACAAAATGTGGGAAAAAGTCAAGGGGTCTGAATACTTTTTTGCCTCCCTCCCTCCCAATTTATATTCTGACTAAATGATAGGCGGTTAAGTAATCTCCGCTAACTCTCATCGAATAATAAGAAAGATGATTTATTTAACCAGGCTAGTCAGTTAAGAACAAAATTCTTATTTTCAATAACGGCCTAGGAACAGTTGGTTAACTGCCTTGTTCAGGGGCAGAACGGCAGATTTGTACCTTGTCAGCTCGGGGAGTTGAACTTGCAACCATTCCGGTTACTAGTCCAACAGTCTAACCACTAGGCAACCTGCCCCACCCACCAACCACTAGGCTACCCTGCCACCTCTACATTCTAACCACTAGGCTACCTGCCCCCCCCCCAACCACTAGGCTACCTGCCCCCCACTAACCACGAGGCTACCTGCCCCCCCCACCAACCACTAGGCTACCTGCCCCCCACCAACCACTAGGCTACCTGCCCCCCCACCAACCACTAGGCTACCTGCCCCCCACCAACCACTAGGCTACCCTGCCCCCCCCCACTAACCACTAGGCTACCCTGCCCCCCCCACTAACCACTAGGCAACCTGCCCTCCCCCACCCCCCACCAACCACTAGGCAACCTGCCCCCCCACCAACCACTAGGCTACCTGCCCCCCACCAACCGCTAGGCTACCTGCCCCCCCCCCACCAACCACTAGGCTACCTGCTCCCCCCACCAACCACTAGGCTACCTGCCCCCCTAATATTCTGTCAATATTCTTTGACTGGCAAAAGCACATCTATGTCACGTTCTGACCTTAGTTCCTTTGATTTGTCTTTGTTTTAGTATGGTCAGGGCGTGAGTTGGGTGGGTCTGTCTATGTTCCGTTTTCTATATTGTGTGTTTGCGTTTGGCCTGGTATGGTTCTCAATCAGAGGCAGGTGTCGTTCGTTGTCTCTGATTGAGAATCATACTTAGGTAGCCTTTTCCCACTTGTGCTTCGTCACCAGACGGGACTGTTTCGTTTCGTTTTCGTTCTCGTTGTTATTTTTGTTTTAGTGTTCTGAGTTGAATATAAATATCGTCATGAACACGTACCACGCTGCGCTTTGGTCCGATCCTTGCTACTCTTCGTCAGAAGAAGAGGACGAGCGTTACAATCTAGTGGGCTCGGTTCTGGTCCGTTACTAAAGGTGACTTTATGGTCCGTTACTAAAGGTGATTCTATTAGACTTTATGGTCCATTACTAAAGGTGATTCTCTAAGACTTTATGGTGATTGATTCTCTATAGACTTTATGGTCCATTACTAAAGGTGATTCTCTATAGACTTTATGGTCCGTTACTAAAATTGATTCTCTATTAGACTTTATTGTCCGTTACTAAAGGTGATTCTCTATTAGACTTTATGGTCCATTACTAAAGGTGACTTTATGGTCCATTACTAAAGGTGACTTTATGGTCCATTACTAAAGGTGATTCTCTATTAGACTTTATGGTCCATTACTAAAGGTGATTCTATTAGACTTTATGGTCCATTACTAAAGGTGATTCTCTATAGACTTTATGGTCCGTTACTAAAGGTGATTCTATTAGACTTTATGGTCTGTTACTAAAGGTGATTCTCTATTAGACTTTATTGTCCGTTACTAAAGGTGATTCTCTATTAGACTTTATTGTCCGTTACTAAAGGTGATTCTCTATAGACTTTATGGTCCATTACTAAAGGTGATTCTCTATAGACTTTATGGTCCATTACTAAAAGTGATTCTCTATTAGACTTTATTGTCCGTTACTAAAGGTGATTCTCTATTAGACTTTATGGTCCGCTACTAAAGGTGACTTTATGGTCCATTACTAAAGGTGATTCTATTAGACTTTATGGTCCGTTACTAAAGGTGATTCTATTAGACTTTATGGTCCGTTACTAAAGGTGACTCTATTAGACTTTATGGTCCATTACTAAAGGTGATTCTCTATTAGACTTTATGGTCCATTACTAAAGGTGATTCTCTATTAGACTTTATGGTCCATTACTAAAGGTGATTCTCTATTAGACTTTATGGTCCATTACTAAAGGTGATTCTATTAGACTTTATGGTCCGTTACTAAAGGTGATTCTCTATTAGACTTTATGGTCCATTACTAAAGGTGATTCTATTAGACTTTATGGTCCGTTACTAAAGGTGATTCTCTATTAGACTTTATGGTCCGTTACTAAAGGTGATTCTATATAGACTTTATGGTCCATTACTAAAGGTGATTCTCTATTAGACTTTATGGTCCGTTACTAAAGGTGATTCTCTATTCTCTATACTAAAGATTCTTTATGGTCCATTACTAAAGGTGATTCTCTATTAGACTTTATGGTCCATTACTAAAAGTGATTCTCTATTAGACTTTATTGTCCGTTACTAAAGGTGATTCTCTATTAGACTTTATGGTCCGCTACTAAAGGTGATTCTCTATTAGACTTTATGGTCCATTACTAAAGGTGACTTTATGGTCCATTACTAAAGGTGATTCTATTAGACTTTATGGTCTGTTACTAAAGGTGATTCTATTAGACTTTATGGTCCGTTACTAAAGGTGACTCTATTAGACTTTATGGTCCATTACTAAAGGTGATTCTCTATTAGACTTTATGGTCCATTACTAAAGGTGATTCTCTATTAGACTTTAATCCATTACTAAAGGTGATTCTCTATTAGACTTTATGGTCCATTACTAAAGGTGATTCTCTATTAGACTTTATGGTCCATTACTAAAGGTGATTCTCTATTAGACTTTATGGTCCATTACTAAAGGTGATTCTCTGTAGACTTTATGGTCCGTTACTAAAGGTGATTCTCTATTAGACTTTATGGTCTGTTACTAAAGGTGATTCTCTACAGACTTTATGGTCCGTTACTAGAGGTGATTCTCTATAGACTTTATGGTCTGTTACTAAAGGTGATTCTATTAGACTTTATGGTCCGTTACTAGAGGTGATTCTCTATAGACTTTATGGTCCGTTACTAAAGGTGATTCTCTGTAGACTTTATGGTCCGTTACTAAAGGTGATTCTCTATAGACTTTATGGTCCATTACTAAAGGTGATTCTCTATAGACTTTATGGTCCGTTACTAAAGGTGATTCTCTATTAGACTTTATGGTCCGTTACTAAAGGTGATTCTCTATAGACTTTATGGTCCGTTACTAAAGGTGATTCTCTATAGACTTTATGGTCCATTACTAAAGGTGATTCTCTATTAGACTTTATGGTCCGTTACTAAAGGTGATTCTCTATAGACTTTATGGTCCATTACTAAAGGTGATTCTCTATAGACTTTATGGTCCATTACTAAAGGTGATTCTCTATTAGACTTTATGGTCCGTTACTAAAGGTGATTCTCTATAGACTTTATGGTCCATTACTAAAGGTGATTCTCTATAGACTTTATGGTCCATTACTAAAGGTGATTCTCTATTAGACTTTATGGTCCGTTACTAAAGGTGATTCTCTATTAGACTTTATGGTCCGTTACTAAAGGTGATTCTCTATTAGACTTCATGGAGGGGAGAAGCTGGATTTCAATGATTGTCTAAATGGCACCCTATTCCCATGGGGTTTAGGTCAGAAGTAGTGCACTATATAGGGAATGGGGTGCAAATTGTGACGCAACCCTCAGAAAGCTGTAAGTCTCTTCCTTAGTTCCAGCTCTGCTTCCTCTCTCTGCCAAAAGACTCAATTGGGCTGGCGGCCGAAGAGAAGAGGAAAATAAATTGTCATGACGCCTCCCCTGACCCCCCCCCCCCCACACACACACACACACTTGAAGGTCACCTACCTGCAGCAATTATTGAGTGGCCCCTGGTCCTTGGCCTTATTCCCCAGAGGGTGGTTACTAGTAGGGAGCTGGGGGGCTGGGGGGCTATAGAGCTGGAGGCTGGCTAAGATGAAGGAAGAGAGACTATGGCTGTGAGGCTAAAAACACAATGGTTGGCTGGGAGACTGGGAGGCTGAAAACATAATGACTGGCTAAGAGACTGGGAGGCTAAAAACACAATGGCTGGCTGGGAGGCTGGGAGGCTGAAAACACAATGGCTGGCTGGGAGGCTGAAAACACAATGACTGGCTGGGAGGCTGAAAACACAATGGCTGGCTGGGAGACTGGGAGGCTGAAAACATAATGGCTGGCTGGGAGACTGGGAGGCTGAAAACATAATGGCTGGCTGGGAGACTGGGAGGCTGAAAACATAATGACTGGCTGGGAGACTGGGAGGCTGAAAACATAATGGCTGGCTGGGAGGCTGAAAACATAATGACTGGCTGGGAGACTGGGAGGCTGAAAACATAATGACTGGCTGAGAGACTGGGAGGCTGAAAACATAATGGCTGGCTGGGAGGCTGGGAGACTGGGAGGCTGAAAACATAATGACTGGCTGGGAGACTGGGAGGCTGAAAACATAATGACTGGCTGGGAGGCTGAAAACATAATGGCTGGCTGGGAGACTGGGAGGCTGAAAACATAATGACTGGCTGGGAGACTGGGAGGCTGAAAACACAATGACTGGCTGGGAGACTGGGAGGCTGAAAACATAATGACTGGCTGGGAGACTGGGAGGCTGAAAACATAATGACTGGCTGGGAGGCTGACAACACAATGGCTGGCTGGGAGACTGGGAGGCTGAAAACATAATGACTGGCCGTGAGGCTGACAACACAATGACTGGCTGGGAGACTGGGAGGCTGAAAACATAATGACTGGCTAAGAGACTGGGAGGCTGAAAACACAATGACTGACTGGGAGGCTGGGAGACTGAAAACATAATGGCTGGCTGGGAGGCTGGGAGACTGAAAACATAATGACTGGCTGGGAGACTGGGAGGCTGAAAACATAATGACTGTCTGGGAGACTGAAAACATCATGACTGGCTGGGAGACTGGGAGGCTGAAAACATAACAGCGGAGAACATCTCAGTGGAGAGGAGAGAGCTGCTTTAAATGTCAGAACATCTCAGTAGAGAGGAGAGAGCTGCTTTAAATGTCAGAACATCTCAGTAGAGAGGAGAGAGCTGCTTTAAATGTCAGAACATCTCAGTAGAGAGGAGAGAGCTGCTTTAAATGTCAGAACATCTCAGTAGAAGGGGAGAGAGCTGCTTTAAATGTCAGAACATCTCAGTAGAGAGGAGAGAGCTGCTTTAAATGTCAGAACATCTCAGTAGAGAGGAGAGAGCTGCTTTAAATGTCAGAACATCTCAGTAGAGAGGAGAGAGCTGCTTTAAATGTCAGAACATCTCAGTAGAAGGGGAGAGAGCTGCTTTAAATGTCAGAAGATCTCAGTGGAGAGGAGAGAGCTGCTTTAAATGTCAGAACATCTCAGTAGAGAGGAGAGAGCTGCTTTAAATATCAGAACATCTCAGTGGAGAGGGGAGAGCTGCTTTAAATGTCAGAACATCTCAGTAGCGAGGAAAGAGCTGCTTTAAAAACGTGTTATGGCTGCAATCCCGCTAACGGGATTGATATGACAACTACCAGTGGCACTGACGGAAACATGGATCACCACAGACAACACTGCTACTCCTACTGCTCTCTCTTCGTCCGCCCACGTGTTCTCGCACACCCCGAGAGCTTCTGGTCAGCGGGGTGGTGGCACCGGGATCCTCATCTCTCCCAAGTGGTCATTCTCTCTTTCTCCCCTTACCCATCTGTCTATCGCCTCCTTTGAATTCCATGCTGTCACAGTTACCAGCCCTTTCAAGCTTAACATCCTTATCATTTATCGCCCTCCAGGTTCCCTCGGAGAGTTCATCAATGAGCTTGATGCCTTGATAAGCTCCTTTCCTGAGGACGGCTCACCTCTCACAGTTCTAGGCGACTTTAACCTCCACACGTCTACCTTTGACTCATTCCTCTCTGCCTCCTTCTTTCCACTCCTCTCCTCTTTTGACCTCACCCTCTCACCTTCCCCCCCTACTCACAAGGCAGGCAATACGCTCGACCTCATCTTTACTAGATGCTGTTCTTCCACTAACCTCATTGCAACTCCCCTCCAAGTCTCCGACCACTACCTTGTATCCTTTTCCCTCTCGCTCTCATCCAACACCTCCCACACTGCCCCTACTCGGATGGTATCGCGCCGTCCCAACCTTCGCTCTCTCTCCCCCGCTACTCTCTCCTCTTCCATCCTATCATCTCTTCCCTCCGCTCAAACCTTCTCCAACCTATCTCCTGATTCTGCCTCCTCAACCCTCCTCTCCTCCCTCTCTGCATCCTTTGACTCTCTATGTCCCCTATCATCCAGGCCAGCTCGGTCCTCCCCTCCCGCTCCGTGGCTCGATGACTCATTGCGAGCTCACAGAACAGGGCTCCGGGCAGCCGAGCGGAAATGGAGGAAAACTCGCCTCCCTGCGGACCTGGCATCCTTTCACTCCCTCCTCTCTACATTTTCCTCCTCTGTCTCTGCTGCTAAAGCCACTTTCTACCACGCTAAATTCCAAGCATCTGCCTCTAACCCTAGGAACCTCTTTGCCACCTTCTCCTCCCTCCTGAATCCGCCTCCCCCTCCCCCCCTCCTCCCTCTCTGCAGACGACTTCGTCAACCATTTTGAAAAGAAGGTCGACGACATCCGATCCTCGTTTGCTAAGTCAAACGACACCGCTGGTTCTGCTCACACTGCCCTACCCTGTGCTCTGACCTCTTTCTCCCCTCTCTCTCCAGATGAAATCTCGCGTCTTGTGACGGCCGGCCGCCCAACAACCTGTCCGCTTGACCCTATCCCCTCCTCTCTTCTCCAGACCATTTCCGGAGACCTTCTCCCTTACCTCACCTCGCTCATCAACTCATCCCTGACCGCTGGCTACGTCCCTTCCGTCTTCAAGAGAGCGAGAGTTGCACCCCTTCTGAAAAAACCTACACTCGATCCCTCCGATGTCAACAATTACAGACCAGTATCCCTTCTTTCTTTTCTCTCCAAAACTCTTGAACGTGCCGTCCTTGGCCAGCTCTCCCGCTATCTCTCTCTGAATGACCTTCTTGATCCAAATCAGTCAGGTTTCAAGACTAGTCATTCAACTGAGACTGCTCTCCTCTGTATCACGGAGGCGCTCCGCACTGCTAAAGCTAACTCTCTCTCCTCTGCTCTCATCCTTCTAGATCTATCGGCTGCCTTCGATACTGTGAACCATCAGATCCTCCTCTCCACCCTCTCCGAGTTGGGCATCTCCGGCGCGGCCCACGCTTGGATTGCGTCCTACCTGACAGGTCGCTCCTACCAGGTGGCGTGGCGAGAATCTGTCTCCTCACCATGCGCTCTCACCACTGGTGTCCCCCAGGGCTCTGTTCTAGGCCCTCGCCTATTCTCGCTATACACCAAGTCACTTGGCTCTGTCATAACCTCACATGGTCTCTCCTATCATTGCTATGCAGACGACACACAACTAATCTTCTCCTTTCCCCCTTCTGATGACCAGGTGGCGAATCGCATCTCTGCATGTCTGGCAGACATATCAGTGTGGATGACGGATCACCACCTCAAGCTGAACCTTGGCAAGACGGAGCTGCTCTTCCTCCCGGGGAAGGACTGCCCGTTCCATGATCTCGCCATCACGGTTGACAACTCCATTGTGTCCTCCTCCCAGAGCGCTAAGAACCTTGGCGTGATCCTGGACAACACCCTGTCGTTCTCAACCAACATCAAGGCGGTGGCCCGTTCCTGTAGGTTCATGCTCTACAACATCCGCAGAGTACGACCCTGCCTCACACAGGAAGCGGCGCAGGTCCTAATCCAGGCACTTGTCATCTCCCGTCTGGATTACTGCAACTCGCTGTTGGCTGGGCTCCCTGCCTGTGCCATTAAACCCCTTCAACTCATCCAGAACGCCGCAGCCCGTCTGGTGTTCAACCTTCCCAAGTTCTCTCACGTCACCCCACTCCTCCGTTCACTCCACTGGCTTCCAGTTGAAGCTCGCATCCGCTACAAGACCATGGTGCTTGCCTACGGAGCTGTGAGGGGAACGGCACCTCAGTACCTCCAGGCTCTGATCAGGCCCTACACCCAAACAAGGGCACTGCGTTCATCCACCTCTGGCCTGCTTGCCTCCCTACCACTGAGGAAGTACAGCTCCCGCTCAGCCCAGTCAAAACTGTTCGCTGCTCTGGCCCCCCAATGGTGGAACAAACTCCCTCACGACGCCAGGACAGCGGAGTCAATCACCACCTTCCGGAGACACCTGAAACCCCACCTCTTTAGGGAATACCTAGGATAGGATGGGTGTTCCCTCTCACCCCCCCTTTAAGATTTAGATGCACTATTGTAAAGTGACTGTTCCACTGGATGTCATAAGGTGAATGCACCAATTTGTGAGTCGCTCTGGATAAGAGCGTCTGCTAAATTACTTAAATGTAAATGTACCAGTGAAAATGGAGGGCGCCAAATTCAAACCACAGAAATCTCATAATTACAATTCCTAAAACATACATGTGTCTTATATCATTTTAATGTTCATCTTGTTGTTAATCCCACCAATGTGTCCAAATTCAAATAGGCTTTTCAGCGAAAGCACTACAAACGATTATGTTAGGTCTCCACCAAACCACAATAAGCACAGCCATTTTCCAGCGAAATATAGCATTCACAAAAAGCATAAATAAAGATAAAATGAATCACTAACCTTGAATTATCTTCATCAGATGACACTCATAAGACTACATGTTACACAATACATGCATGTTTTGTTTGATAAAGTTCATATGTATATAATAAAATCTGAGTTTACATTGGCGTATTAGATTCACTAGTTCCAAAAACATCAAGTGATTTTGCATAGCCACATCGTTTCAACAGAAATAATCATCATAAATGTAGATGATAATACAAGTCATACACATGCAATTATAGATATACCTCTCCTTAATGCAACTGCTGTGTCAGATTTCAAAAAAAGTTTACGGAAAAAGCAACCCATGCAATAATCTGAAACGGAGCTCAGAACAGTAGCCAAATTAGCCTCCATGTTGGAGTCAACACAAACCAGAAAATACATGATAAATGTTTCCTTACCTTTGATGAACTTCATCAGAATGCACTTCTAGGAATCCCAGGTCCACAATAAATGCTTGATTTGTTCGAAAATGTCCGTTATATATGTCCAATTAGCTACTTGGGTTAGCGCGTTTGGTAAACAATTCCAAAGTCACAAAGTGCGTCCACTATAGCATGATGAAATGTCCGAAAGTTTCGTAACCGTCAGTAGAAACATGTCAAACGATGTACTGAATCAATCTTTAGAATGTTGTTTACATATATCTTGAATAACGTTCCAACCGGAGAATTAGAATGACTTCAGATGACCGGTGGAACGCAGGTCCTTCCCCTGTGAACGCACATGGTGAAAGCATGGTCCACTCGTGGCAGTGGGGACTATTTCCTGTCTCATTCGACCCGCCTTCACATTAGAGTCATCAGACAAAGTTCTATTGACTGCTGACATCTAGTGGAAGGCGTAGGAAGTGAAAACTCATCCATATCTCGCTGTAATTTCAATGAGAGCTTGGTTGAAAATCTGCCACACCCAGAAAAAATACAAACAGGAAGTGGAATTTCTCAGGTTTTTGCCAGCAATATTAGTTCTGTTATACTCGTAGACATAATTCAAACAGTTTTAGAAACTTCAGAGTGTTTTCTTTCCAATACCACGAATAATATGCATATATTAGCAATTGAGACTGAGGAGCTGGCTGTTTACAATGGGCACCTTTTCATTCAAGCTACTCAATACTGCCCCTGCAGCCATAGAAAGTAGAGAGGAGATACCTGCTGGAGTCATAGGGAAAGGAGCTGTAAAGTGGAACACATGACTTAGGACTCTCATAGAAAATCTGCAGTAATGGAGGGGATGGTGGGACTCATACAAAACCCCTAGACCTACAAAACCCCTAGACCTACAAAAACCCCTAGACCTACAAAACCCCTAGACCTACAAAAACCCCTAGACCTACAAAACCCCTAGACATACAAACCCCCTAGGCATAGAAAAACCCCTAGACCTACAAAACCCCTAGACCTACAAAACCCCTAGACCTACAAAAACCCCTAGACATACAAAACCCCTAGACATACAGAAACTAGAGTACCCACCCTAGTCACACCCTGACCTAAGCAAAATATATAGAAAACAGAGATAACTAAGGTCAGGGCGTGACATATTACCCCTGTACTACACGGTGTATATACTGAATATATTCAATACTGCAGTTTATATATATTACCCCAGTGTATATACTGTATATATTCAATACTGCAGTTTATATAGATATTACCCCTGTACTACACTGTATATATATATACTGTATATATTCATCATGGCAGCTTATATATAGATATATCCCTGTGAAATCTATAACGAAATTGTTTAAATTGCTGCCGTCACAAGCATCAACAGTCGGGTGAAGATACGATACCATTCTGAGTCCTCCTCCAACAAGACAGACAGTCAGGATCACTGTGTGTGGCAGGTCTTTGATTGTGATAGAATACAGACACAGGAATACATTGATTCACACAACATATCCCGTTTAGAGAAGAAGAAGAAATTAATTAACTGAACCACCCAACCTGGGGCGGCAGGTAAAGTGTTGGAGATCAAATCCCCGAGCTGACAAGGTACGAATCTGTCATTCTGCCCCTGAACAAGGCAGTTGACCCCTGCAGTTGACCCCTGTTCCTAGGCCAGTTAACCCACTGTTCCTAGGCCAGTTAACCCACTGTTCCTAGACCAGTTAACCCACTGTTCCTAGGCCAGTTAACCCACTGTTCCTAGGCCAGTTAACCCACTGTTCCTAGGCCAGTTAACCCACTGTTCCTAGGCCAGTTAACCCACTGTTCCTAGGCCAGTTAACCCACTGTTCCTAGGCCAGTTCACCCACTTTTCCTAGGCCAGTTAACCCACTGTTCCTAGGCCAGTTCACCCACTGTTCCTAGGCCAGTTAACCCACTGTTCCTAGGCCAGTTCACCCACTGTTCCTAGGCCAGTTAACCCACTGTTCCTAGGCCATTTCACCCACTGTTCCTAGGCCAGTTAACCCACTGTTCCTAGACAGTTATGAAAATAAGAATTTGTTCTTAACTGATTTGCCCTGTTTAGAGAAGAAGAAGATATAACTGGACTGAACCACCCAACATAGTCCATTTAGAGAAGAAGAAGAAGATATAACTGGGCTGAACCACCCAACATAGTCCATTTAGAGAAGAAGAAGAAGATATATCTGGACTGAACCACCCAACATAGTCCATTTAGAGAAGAAGATATAACTGGGCTGAACCACCCAACATAGTCCATTTAGAGAAGAAGAAGAAGAAGAAGAAGATATAACTGGGCTGAACCACCCAACATAGTCCATTTAGAGAAGAAGATATAACTAGGTTGAACCACCCAACATAGTCCATTTAGAGAAGAAGATATAACTGGACTGAACCACCCAACATAGTCCATTTAGAGAAGAAGATATAACTGGACTGAACCACCCAACATAGTCCGTTTAGAGAAGAAGATATATCTGGACTGAACCACCCAACATAGTCCATTTAGAGAAGAAGATATAACTGGGTTGAACCACCCAACATAGTCCATTTAGAGAAGAAGAAGATATAACTGGGTTGAACCACCCAACATAGTCCATTTAGAGAAGAAGAAGATATAACTGGGCTGAACCATCCAACATAGTCCATTTAGAGAAGAAGATATAACTGGACTGAACCACCCAACATAGTCCATTTAGAGAAGAAGATATAACTGGGCTGAACCACCCAACATAGTCCATTTAGAGAAGAAGATATAACTGGGCTGAACCACCCAACATAGTCCATTTAGAGAAGAAGATATAACTGGGCTGAACCACCCAACATAGTCCATTTAGAGAAGAAGAAGAAGATATATCTGGGCTGAACCACCCAACATAGTCCGTTTAGAGAAGAAGAAGAAGAAGAAGATATAACTGGGCTGAACCACCCAACATAGTCCATTTAGAGAAGAAGAAGAAGATATATCTGGGCTGAACCACCCAACATAGTCCATTTAGAGAAGAAGATATAACTGGGCTGAACCACCCAACATAGTCCATTTAGAGAAGAAGATATAACTGGGCTGAACAACCCAACATAGTCCATTTAGAGAAGAAGAAGAAGATATATCTGGGCTGAACCACCCAACATAGTCCGTTTAGAGAAGAAGAAGAAGATATAACTGGGCTGAACCACCCAACATAGTCCATTTAGAGAAGAAGAAGAAGATATATCTGGGCTGAACCACCCAACATAGTCCATTTAGAGAAGAAGATATAACTGGACTAAACCACCCAACATAGTCCATTTAGAGAAGAAGATATAACTGGACTGAACCACCCAACATAGTCCATTTAGAGAAGAAGATATAACTGGGTTGAACCACCCAACATAGTCCGTTTAGAGAAGAAGAAGAGATAACTGGGCTGAACCACCCAACATAGTCCGCTTAGAGAAGAAGAAGATATAACTGGGCTGAACCACCCAACATAGTCCGCTTAGAGAAGAAGAAGATATAACTGGGCTGAACCACCCAACATAGTCCATTTAGAGAAGAAGAAGATATATCTGGGCTGAACCACCCAACATAGTCCATTTAGAGAAGAAGAGATAACTGGACTGAACCACCCAACATAGTCCATTTAGAGAAGAAGATATAACTGGGCTGAACCACCCAACATAGTCCGTTTAGAGAAGAAGATATAACTGGACTGAACCACCCAACATAGTCCGTTTAGAGAAGAAGATATAACTGTGCTGAACCACCCAACATAGTCCGTTTAGAGAAGAAGATATATCTGGACTGAACCACCCAACATAGTCCATTTAGAGAAGAAGATATAACTGGACTGAACCACCCAACATAGTCCGTTTAGAGAAGAAGATATAACTGTGCTGAACCACCCAACATAGTCCGTTTAGAGAAGAAGATATATCTGGACTGAACCACCCAACATAGTCCGCTTAGAGAAGAAGATATAACTGGGCTGAACCACCCAACATAGTCCGTTTAGAGAAGAAGATATAACTGTGCTGAACCACCCAACATAGTCCATTTAGAGAAGAAGAAGATATAACTGGGCTGAACCACCCAACATAGTCCGTTTAGAGAAGAAGAAGATATATCTGGACTGAACCACCCAACATAGTCCGTTTAGAGAAGAAGATATAACTGGGCTGAACCACCCAACATAGTCCGTTTAGAGAAGATATATCTGGGCTGAACCACCCAACATAGTCCG
>NW_025747424.1:17500-57449 GCF_021184085.1 Oncorhynchus gorbuscha | reverse complement strand
TACAGTGTTTGTCCCATTTTGTGAATGACTTGGTGGTGAGTTGGACCCCAGACCTCAAAACCATAAAGGGCAATGGGTTATATAACTGATTTAAGTAGTTTTAGTCAGATCCTAACTGGTATGTTGAATTTTCTGTTCCTTTTGATGGCATAGAAGGCCCTTCTTGCCTTGTCGTTCACAGCATCTCTCCCTCACTCTACCCATTCCCTCCCTCTCTCTTCTCCCTCACTCTTTCTCTCTCTCTCTCCCTCTACCTACTCCCTCCCTTTCTCCTCTCCCTCACTCTCTCTCTCTCTCCGTCACTCTACCCACACGATGCACGCTGAGAGTCGGGAAGCAAGTTCAGGGAGTGAGTGTTTTAATAAATAAACACAACATAAAACCAGAAACAGGAACAATACAGGAACAGAAACAATAACGTCTGGGGGAAGGAACCAAGGGGAGGAAAATATATAGGAAGGAACCAAGGGGAGGAACATATATAGGAAGGTAATCAAGGGGAGGAACATATATAGGAAGGAACCAAGGGGAGGAACATATATAGGAAGGTAATCAAGGGGGAGGGACATATATAGGAAGGAACCAAGGGGAGGAACATATATAGGAAGGAACCAAGGGGAGGAACATATATAGGAAGGAACCAAGGGGAGGGACATATATAGGAAGGAACCAAGGGGAGGGACATATATAGGAAGGTAATCAAGGGGAGGGACATATATAGGAAGGAACCAAGGGGAGGAACATATATAGGAAGGAACCAAGGGGAGGGACATATATAGGAAGGAACCAAGGGGAGGGACATATATAGGAAGGTAATCAAGGGGAGGGACATATATAGGAAGGAACCAAGGGGAGGAACATATATAGGAAGGAACCAAGGGGAGGAACATATATAGGAAGGAACCAAGGGGAGGAACATATATAGGAAGGAACCAAGGGGAGGAACATATATAGGAAGGAACCAAGGGGAGGAACATATATAGGAAGGAACCAAGGGGAGGAACATATATAGGAAGGAACCAAGGGGAGGAACATATATAGGAAGGAACCAAGGGGAGGAACATATATAGGAAGGAACCAAGGGGAGGAACATATATAGGAAGGAACATATATAGGAAGGAACCAAGGGGAGGAACATATATAGGAAGGAACCAAGGGGAGGAACATATATAGGAAGGAACCAAGGGGAGGAACATATGTAGGAAGGTAATCAAGGGGAGGGACATATATAGGAAGGAACCAAGGGGAGGAACATATATAGGAAGGAACCAAGGGGAGGAACATATATAGGAAGGTAATCAAGGGGAGGGACATATATAGGAAGGAACCAAGGGGAGGAACATATATAGGAAGGTAATCAAGGGGAGGGACATATATAGGAAGGAACCAAGGGGAGGGATATATATAGGAAGGTAATCAAGGAGGTGATGGAGTCCAGGTGAGTCTGATGACACGCAGGTGCACGTAACGATAGTGACAGGTGTGCGTCTTTCTGTCTCTGTCTCTGTGTGTGTTTGACTGGTCCTCCTCTCCTCTGTTAAACTCAGGGCTCATTACAGACTCACCCAGCTTAACTTACACCCTCTCTGTAATAGACGATGAAAACAGAACCGGTCCATTTCAATGGACAATAATGTCCAGATTTCTCTACTGAGGCTTGTGTCAAATGTAAGTGAGAGCTGGTCTATATGGTCCACTGTAGTAGGAGAACAGTTCTGCTGCTTTAAAGGTTGGTCCACTTGTTATCTAACTGAAAAGACAAGTAGGAGAAAATGCCCTTTGAAAGATTTTGATGAGATTTTATTTTGTTGTTCAGACCAGTTTGTAATTGAGGCACATGAAAGTCGACATGTTCAAGAAGGCCTTTCTGCAACAAAATTACATTCAAAATACAATAATATTTCAAACTAATCCCCAAAAATGACGCAACCTACTGTTAAGGCTGTATCACAACCGGTCTTAATGGGGAGTCCCAGAGGACAGGGTACAACTGGCCCAGCATCGTCCGGGTTTGGGTTTATCACAACCGGTCTTAATGGGGAGTCCCAGAGGACAGGGTACAACTGGCCCAGCATTGTCCGGGTTTGGGTTTATCACAACCGGTCTTAATGGGAGTCCCAGAGGACGGGGGTACAACTGGCCCAGCATCGTCCGGGTTTGGGTTTATCACAACCGGTCTTAATGGGGAGTCCCAGAGGACAGGGTACAACTGGCCCAGCATCGTCCGGGTTTGGGTTTATCACAACCGGTCTTAATGGGGAGTCCCAGAGGACGGGGTACAACTGGCCCAGCATCGTCCGGGTTTGGGTTTATCACAACCGTTCTGAATGGGGAGTCCCAGAGGACAGGGTACAACTGGCCCAGCATCGTCCGGGTTTGGGTTTATCACAACCGGTCTTAATGGGGAGTCCCAGAGGACAGGGTACAACTGGCCCAGCATCGTCCGGGTTTGGGTTTATCACAACCGGTCTTAATGGGGAGTCCCAGAGGACAGGGTACAACTGGCCCAGCATCGTCCGGGTTTGGGTTTATCACAACCGGTCTAAATGGGGAGTCCCAGAGGACATGGTACAACTGGCCCAGCATTGTCCGGGTTTGGGTTTATCACAACCGGTCTAAATGGGGAGTCCCAGAGGACAGGGTACAACTGGCCCAGCATTGTCCGGGTTTGGGTTTATCACAACCGGTCTAAATGGGGAGTCCCAGAGGACAGGGTACAACTGGCCCAGCATCGTCCGGGTTTGGGTTTATCACAACCGGTCTAAATGGGGAGTCCCAGAGGACAGGGTACAACTGGCCCAGCATCGTCCGGGTTTGGGTTTATCACAACCGGTCTAAATGGGGAGTCCCAGAGGACAGGGTACAACTGGCCCAGCATCGTCCGGGTTTGGGTTTATCACAACCGGTCTTAATGGGGAGTCCCAGAGGACAGGGTACAACTGGCCCAGCATCGTCCGGGTTTGGGTTTATCACAACCGGTCTAAATGGGGAGTCCCAGAGGACAGGGTACAACTGGCCCAGCATTGTACGGGTTTGGGTTTATCACAACCGGTCTTAATGGGGAGTCCCAGAGGACAGGGTACAACTGGCCCAGCATCGTCCGGGTTTGGGTTTATCACAACCGGTCTGAATGGGGAGTCCCAGAGGACAGGGTACAACTGGCCCAGCATTGTCCGGGTTTGGGTTTATCACAACCGGTCTGAATGGGGAGTCCCACAGGACGGGGTACAACTGGCCCAGCATTGTCCGGGTTTGGGTTTATCACAACCGGTCTAAATGGGGAGTCCCAGAGGAATGGGTACAACTGGCCCAGCATCGTCCGGGTTTGGGTTTATCACAACCGGTCTGAATGGGGAGTCCCAGAGGACAGGGTACAACTGGCCCAGCATCGTCCGGGTTTGGGTTTATCACAACCGGTCTGAATGGGGAGTCCCAGAGGACAGGGTACAACTGGCCCAGCATCGTCCGGGTTTGGGTTTATCACAACCGGTCTTAATGGGGAGTCCCAGAGGACAGGGTACAACTGGCCCAGCATCGTCCGGGTTTGGGTTTATCACAACCGGTCTAAATGGGGAGTCCCAGAGGACAGGGTATAACTGGCCCAGCATTGTACGGGTTTGGGTTTATCACAACCGGTCTAAATGGGGAGTCCCAGAGGACAGGGTACAACTGGCCCAGCATTGTCCGGGTTTGGGTTTATCACAACCGGTCTGAATGGGGAGTCCCAGAGGACAGGGTACAACTGGCCCAGCATCGTCCGGGTTTGGGTTTATCACAATCGGTCTGAATGGGGAGTCCCAGAGGACATGATACAACTGGCCCAGCATTGTCCGGGTTTGGGTTTATCACAACCGGTCTGAATGGGGAGTCCCAGAGGACAGGGTACAACTGGCCCAGAATCGTCCAGGTTTGGGTTTGGCCGGGGTAGGCCGTCATTGTAAATAAGAATTTGTTCTTAACTGACTTGCCTAGTTAAATAAAGGTTAAATAAAATCAATAAAAGTAGGAAGCAGCATGGAACGCCTCAGATCCTGTAACCGGTCACAATGTGCTGTGTTGTAATTGTGACTAAGCAGGTGCTCTCAGAAACGAGCCACAACTCTCATTGAGTTTCCCTACAGTCCTCGCGTGTCATTCTGAGTGGTTAATAGCCTAAAGAAATACAGACCTTCCAAAATGTACGATTAGGACTGAGGGACTCTGCAGCTTTCTGCCGTCCATTTCCACTAAGAAGGTTAAAGGATATTGGTCAATCTGTTGACCACGACAGGCAGGGGATGAAGACACTGAGGCATGATAAATGGCCCCCTATTTCCTACATAGTGCCCTGCTTTAGACCAGAGCCCTACGGGACCGAGTCAACAGTGGTGCTATATGATGGGAATAGGGGTCATGTGGGATAAAGATCCTGCCTCCAGCTGCAGGATCCTGGCATGAGGAACTGGCATCATCAGGCTGTCAGTCACTGTCCTGTCCTGCCTGGGACCCTTCTGTCTGTTACAGCTGCTGCTCAGTGCTCAGTCACTGTCCTGTCCTGTCCTGCCTGGGACCCTTCTGTCTGTTACCAGCCCTGTTACTGTCACTCAGTCAGTCACTGTCCTGTCCTGCCTGAGGCCCTTCTGTCTGTTACCAGCCCTGTTACTGTCACTCAGTCAGTCACTGTCCTGTCCTGCCTGAGGCCCTTCTGTCTGTTACCAGCCCTGTTACTGTCACTCAGTCAGTCACTGTCCTGTCCTGCCTGGGACCCTTCTGTCTGTTACCAGCCCTGTTACTGTCACTCAGTCAGTCACTGTCCTGTCCTGCCTGGGACCCTTCTGTCTGTTACCAGTCCTGTTACAGCTGCTGCTCCGTGCTCAGTCACTGTCCTGTCCTGCCTGAGGCCCTTCTGTTTGTTACCAGCCCTGTTACAGCTGCTGCTCAGTCACTGTCCTGTCCTGCTTGAGACCCTTCTGTCTGTTACCAACCTTGTTACTGTCACTCAGTCAGTCACTGTCCTGTCCTGCCTGAGACCCTTCTGTCTGTTACCAACCTTGTTACTGTCACTCAGTCAGTCACTGTCCTGTCCTGCCTGAGACCCTTCTGTCTGTTAACAGCCCTGTTACTGTCACTCAGTCAGTCACTGTCCTGTCCTGCCTGAGACCCTTCTGTCTGTTACCAGCCCTGTTACTGTCACTCAGTCAGTCACTGTCCTGTCCTGCCTGAGACCCTTCTGTCTGTTACCAGCCCTGTTACAGCTGCTGCTCAGTGCTCAGTCACTGTCCTGTCCTGCATGAGGCCCTTCTGTCTGTTACCAGCCCTGTTACTGTCACTCAGTCAGTCACTGTCCTGTCCTGCCTGAGACCCTTCTGTCTGTTAACAGCCCTGTTACTGTCACTCAGTCAGTCACTGTCCTGTCCTGCCTGAGACCCTTCTGTCTGTTTACCAGCCCTGTTACTGTCACTCAGTCAGTCACTGTCCTGTCCTGCCTGAGACCCTTCTGTCTGTTACCAGCCCTGTTACAGCTGCTGCTCAGTGCTCAGTCACTGTCCTGTCCTGCCTGAGACCCTTCTGTCTGTTACCAGCCCTGTTACAGCTGCTGCTCAGTGCTCAGTCACTGTCCTGTCCTGCCTGAGACCCTTCTGTCTGTTACAGCTGCTGCTCAGTGCTCAGTCACTGTCCTGTCCTGCCTGAGACCCTTCTATCTGTTAACAGTCCTGCTACAGCTGCTGCTCACTGCTCAGTCACTGTCCTGTCCTGCCTGAGGCCCTTCTGTCTGTTACAGCTGCTGCTCAGTGCTCAGTCACACCGAGGGAAAGTAACGGTGGATAGTTGGCTCAGACATCAACACAAATCCCCAGAGACACTCACAGCATAGACTCCATCCATCTTTACCCTGAACCACCCTTCAAGATAACTTGCATGCTGGATGGATTGGCACAATGTCAGTTCCTGCACCCTCAAAACCTAATAACCTACTTTCGTTTGACTGATCTACATTGGTCATTTTTGGGGGAGGGGAGCTGCTGTCCTCTTGAAATCCCTTTAAGAATACAATAGTAACTTCAAATGCACACTTCCACTTAGTTTCAAGTATTCCTTTTCAAGTGTGAACGTGATCTAAACGATCTCAGAACGATGACGGAAGAGCAGTGAACTGAAGTAAAGTGGAGCAGTGGAAAGCATCTGTAATGCTACCAAATCCCCTAAGTCCTGGAAGTAAGTAGTGATAAATGTAGTATAAATAGAAGCCATTTCCTTTTCCAGTTCCGTTTATGGCCAGTTAGTGATTCACACAGCCTGACTGACTCAGTATCTCCCACATCTTAAAGCTGCCATATGTAACCTGTTGGACGACCTGACCAAATTCACATAGAAATGTGTGTTATAGATCTGTCATTCTTATTAAAAGCAAGTCTAAGAAGCTTGAGCTACATGAGCTACATGAGCTATTTCTATGCTTCCCGTTCTTAACTTTATTTTTTGTACAACAGTTGAAAATACAATATTTTGGGTTATTGAAAATATATTTCACAGTGGTTTAGATGGTTTAGATGGTACAATGATTTTATACGCCATATTGCTTGTTTTGTCACATAAACTGAAATTAGGTGAACTATTAGAAAAACATATATTTTTAATGGACACCTTTTCAGGGTGTCCAATTGTTAGTAGTTACTATCTTGTCTCATCGCTACAACTCCCGTACGGGCTGAGAGAGAGACAAAGGTCGAAAGCCATGCTGTTATGCAGGTGAATGAGGACCCAAAAGCGACTTGGCGAAAACAGAGTCTTTAATCCAGTAAAGTAAAATACAATCAAAAAACACAATTTCCACTCGTAATGACGAGAACAGACTGGAGACTCGATCTTGAACTGCAGGTTGCCTCGGGAAGGCACTTGAACTTAGCAGACTCAGACACCTGCTCACCACGCAGCATCTGAGGGAAACACGACACGACAGGGCGATACACAAACACAGCACGGTGAACAATAGACAAGGATCCGACAGGGCAGGAACGGAAAACAAGGAGAGAAACAGGGACTCCAATCAGGGAAAAGGACCGGGAACAGGTGTGGGAAGACCAAATGATTGACTAGGGGAATAGGAACAGCTGGGAGCAGGAACGGAACGACAGAGAGAAGAGAGAGAGGAAGGGAGAGAGAAAGAGGGGAACGAACCCAAAAAGACCAGCAGGGGGAAAACGAACAGAGGGAAAAGCAAAATGACAAGACAAAACAAGACAAAACATGACAGTACCCCCCCACTCACCGAGCGCCTCCTGGCGCTCTCGAGGAGGAACACTGGCGGAAACGGAGGAAATCATAGATCACAAACGGTCCAGCACGTCCCGAGAAAGAACCCAACTCCTCTCCTCAGGACCGTAACGAAAACGATAAAAGGGAAACTAGGGTACTACTCTAAAAAAAAATGAGACACGGGTAGAGAACTGAAAGCTTTAGAGCAAACAGGACCAAACAGGCCAGGAGAGTAACAACTAGGGACAGACTGAGACACAGCAAGGGCAGGAACAAGAACAGGAGAGATGCGATGGCAGGGAACAGACTGAGACCCAGCAAGACCAGGAGCAGAAGCAGAAAAAAAATTACCAGACTTCTTCTGCGCGCAGTCCGAACACGCAGCCACGAAACGGCGCGTGTCACGCTCCTGAGTAGGCCACCAAAACCGCTGGCGAATAGAAGCAAGCGTACCCCGAACGCCGGGATGGCCAGCTAACTTGGCAGAGTGAGCCCACTGAAGAACAGCCAGACGAGTAGAAACAGGAACGAAAAGAAGGTTACTAGGACAAGCGCGCAGCGACGCAGTGTGCGTGAGTGCTTGCTTAACCTGTCTCTCAATTCCCCAGACAGTCAACCCGACAACACGCCCAACAGGAAGGATCCCCTCGGGATCGGTAGAAGCCACAGAAGAACTAAAGAGACGGGATAAAGCATGAGGCTTGGTGTTCATAGTACCCGGGCAATAAGAAATAACGAACTCGAAACGAGCGAAAAACAACGCCCAACGAGCATGACGCGCATTCAGTCGTTTGGCAGAACGGATGTACTCAAGGTTCCTTTGGTCAGTCCAAACGACAAAAGGAACGGTCGCCCCCTCCAACCACTGTCGCCATTTGCCTAGGGCTAAACGGATGGCGAGCAGTTCGCGGTTAGCCACATCATAGTTACGTTCCGACGGTGACAGGCGATGAGAAAAATACGCACAAGGGTGGACCCCATCGTCAGTATCGGAGCGCTGGGACAGAATGGCTCCCACGCCCACCCCCGACGCGTCAACCTCAACAATAAACTGTTTAGTGACGTCAGGTGCAACAAGGATAGGAGCGGATGCAAAACTCTTCTTAAAGAGATCAGAACAACAATCATACGACCGGTGAGGAGGAAGGGAGTTGGTTCTGGACCGACTGAAGACCGTGCGCAGACCATGATATTCCTCCGGCACTCCTGTCAAATCACCAGGTTCCTCCTGAGAAGAGGGGACAGAACAAACAGGAGAAATAGCAGACATTAAACACTTCACATGACAAGAAACGTTCCAGGAAAGGATAGAATTACTAGACCAATCAAAAGAAGGATTATGACACACTAGCCAGGGATGACCCAAAACAACAGGTGTAAAAGGTGAACAAAAAATCAAAAAAGAAATGGTCTCACTATGGTTACCAGATACAGTGAGGGTTAAAGGTAGTGTTTCACATAATATACTGGGGAGAGGACTATACCATCCAAGGCAAACATGACCGTGGGCTCCCCTAACTGTCTGAGAGGAATGTCATGTTCCCGCGCCCAGGCTTCGTCCATAAAACAGCCCTCTGCCCCAGAGTCTATTAATGCACTGCAGGAAGCTGCCGATCCGGTCCAGCGTAGATGGACCGGTAAGGTAGTACATGTACTTGACGGAGAGGACCGTCTAGTAGCGCTTATCAGTCGCCCTCCGCTTACTGATGAGCTCTGGCCTTTAACTGGACATGAAATGACAAAATGACCAGCGGAACCGCAATAGAGACAGAGGCGGTTGGTGATTCTCCGCTCCCCCTCCCCAGTCGAGACGCGAACACCCCCCAGCTGCATGGGCTCAACACCTGAGTCAGTGGGGAAAGACGGTAGTGTCGGAGAGAGGGGAGACACAGTTAACGCGAGCTCTCTTCTATGAGCTCGGTGACGAAGATCTACCCGTCGCTCAATGCGAATAGCGAGTTCAATCAAAGAATCCACGCTGGATGGAACCTCCCGAGAGAGAATCCCATCCTCAACCTTAGCGTGGAGTCCCTCCAGAAAACGAGCGAGCAACGCCTGCTCGCTCCAGCCACCGGAGGCAGCAAGAGTGCGAAACTCCACAGAGTAATCCGTTATGGATCGATTACCTTGACATAGGGAAGACAGGGACCAGGAAGCTTCTTTCCCAAAAACTGAGCGATCAAAAACCCTTATCATCTCCTCTTTAAAGTTCAGATAATTGTTAGTACACTCAGCGCTTGCCTCCCAGATAGCTGTGCCCCACTGCCGAGCCCGACCAGTAAGGAGTGATATGACGTAGGCAATCCGAGCTCTCTCTCTTGAGTATGTGTTGGGTTGGAGAGAGAACACAATATCACACTGGGTGAGAAAGGAGCGGCACTCAGTGGGCTGCCCAGAATAACATGGTGGGTTATTAACCCTAGGTTCCGGAGGCTCGGAAGAACCGGAAGTAGCTGGTGACACGAGACGAAGACTCTGATACTGTCCTGAGAGGTCGGAGACCTGAGCGGCCAGGGTCTCAACGGCATGCCGAGCAGCAGACAATTCCTGCTCGTGTCTGCCGAGCATCGCTCCCTGGAACTCGAGAGTAGAGTAGAGAGAATCCATAGTCGCTGGGTCCATTCTTGGTCGGATCCTTCTGTTATGCAGGTGAATGAGGACCCAAAAGCGACTTGGCGAAAACAGAGTCTTTAATCCAGTAAAGTAAAATACAATCAAAAAACACAATTTCCACTCGTAATGACGAGAACAGACTGGAGACTCGATCTTGAACTGCAGGTTGCCTCGGGAAGGCACTTGAACTTAGCAGACTCAGACACCTGCTCACCACGCAGCATCTGAGGGAAACACGACACGACAGGGCGATACACAAACACAGCACGGTGAACAATAGACAAGGATCCGACAGGGCAGGAACGGAAAACAAGGAGAGAAACAGGGACTCCAATCAGGGAAAAGGACCGGGAACAGGTGTGGGAAGACCAAATGATTGACTAGGGGAATAGGAACAGCTGGGAGCAGGAACGGAACGACAGAGAGAAGAGAGAGAGGAAGGGAGAGAGAAAGAGGGGAACGAACCCAAAAAGACCAGCAGGGGGAAAACGAACAGAGGGAAAAGCAAAATGACAAGACAAAACAAGACAAAACATGACACATGCGTCCTCCGAAACACAACCCAACCAAGCCGCACTGCTTCTTATCACAGTGCACACCCAACCCGGAAGCCAGCACACCAATACGCCCGGCCCGCCACAGGAGTCGCTAGTGCGCGATGAGACAAGGAGATGGGAGGGCCAAGCCCTCCCTAACGACGCTAGGCCAATTGTGCGTCGCCCCACGGACCTCCCGGTCACGGCCGACTGTGACAGAGCCTGGGCCCAGTCTCTGGTGGCACAGCTAAAGCTGCGATGAGGTGCCCTAAACCACTGCACCACCCGGCAGGCCCCAACTATTATAATTTTGAGCAACCAGGAAATGGCGTTGCGATTTCTGCATATTGCACCTCAGTCAAGCCCTCGGCTAACAGAAACTAACTGCCACTTTTCTACAGCAGAATATTCAAATTGTGTGGCAACGCGAACTCTGTGAACCCGAAAGTCGGTGCTAACCTACTCTGGAGCAGTCCCTCAGCTAAGGGTGATGTTAACTCACTTTAGCATGTGCAATGTTGACCAGTCACTTAGCCCCGGGCTAAGATCTCTTTTTAGCTCTGGGATAAGATCTCTTTTTAGCTCTGGGATAAGATCTCTTTTTAACTCTGGGATAAGATCTTTTTTTTAGCCCCGGGCTAGGATCTCTTTTTAGCTCTGGGATAAGATCTCTTTTTAGCTCTGGGATAAGATCTCTTTTTAGCTCTGGGATAAGATCTTTTTTTTAGCTCTGGGATAAGATCTCTTTTTAGCTCTGGGATAAGATCTCTTTTTAGCTCTGGGATAAGATCTCTTTTTAGCTCTGGGATAAGATCTCTTTTTAGCTCTGGGATAAGATCTCTTTTTAACTCTGGGATAAGATCTTTTTTTTAGCCCCGGGCTAGGATCTCTTTTTAGCTCTGGGATAAGATCTCTTTTTAGCTCTGGGATAAGATCTCTTTTTAGCTCTGGGATAAGATCTCTTTTTAGCTCTGAAACACAAGCAGAAACCAGGCGTAAATACATGTCCTTGGGATGCAGATGTTCATGGAAGGCCGTGTTCTATTTGCAGCAGCTGTATTGCTGCTTCAGACAGTGACCAGATCTCTCAGCCTCATGAAGCAGCCAGCAACCACAGTCCTTCTTCCCTCTCCATTAACACCACTCTATAACCCACTCCTAAAGCCCAGGGGCTGCATGTCAAATGGGTCCCTTCTACCTGCTCAAAAGTAGTGCACTGTATAGGACATAGTCCAAGACCTCCGTCTGATGCAGATAACAAGATGCAGAACTGAAGAAGCTTCCTGACAGCAGCGTTGTGAGTGACGACACTCAACCCATTAACATATCAAATCTAATCTAATTGTATTTGACACACGGGCCGAATACAACCGGTGTACACTTACAGTGAAATGATTACTTACAAGCCCTCAACCCACAATGCAGTTTGAAGAAAATACCCCCAGAAAGTAAGATATAAGAATAACAAATCATTAAAGAGCAGCACTAAATAACAATAGCAGGGGGTATAGAGTCAATGTGGAGGCTATATACAGGGGGTATAGAGTCAATATGGAGGCTATATACAGGGGGTATAGAGTCAATGTGGAGGCTATATACAGGGGGTATAGAGTCAATGTGGAGGCTATATACAGGGGGTATAGAGTCAATGTGGAGGCTATATACAGGGGGTATAGAGTCAATGTGGAGGCTATATACAGGGGTATAGAGTCAATGTGGAGGCTATATACAGGGGGTATAGAGTCAATGTGGAGGCTATATACAGGGGGTATAGAGTCAATGTGGAGGCTATATACAGGGGGTATAGAGTCAATGTGGAGGCTATATACAGGGGGTACTGAGTCAATGTGGAGGCTATATACAGAGGGTACAGAGTCAATGTGGAGGCTATATACAGGGGGTACAGAGTCAATGTGGAGGCTATATACAGGGGGTACTGAGTCAATGTGGAGGCTATATACAGGGGGTACAGAGTCAATGTGGAGGCTATATACAGGGGGTACTGAGTCAATGTGGAGGCTATATACAGGGGGTACTGAGTCAATGTGGAGGCTATATACAGGGGGTACAGAGTCAATGTGGAGGCTATATACAGGGGGTATAGAGTCAATGTGGAGGCTATATACAGGGGGTACAGAGTCAATGTGGAGGCTATATACAGGGGGTATAGAGTCAATGTGGAGGCTATATACAGGGGGTACAGAGTCAATGTGGAGGCTATATACAGGGGTACAGAGTCAATGTGGAGGCTATATACAGGGGGTACAGAGTCAATGTGGAGGCTATATACAGGGGGTACAGAGTCAATGTGGAGGCTATATACAGGGGGTACAGAGTCAATGTGGAGGCTATATACAGGGGTACAGAGTCAATGTGGAGGCTATATACAGGGGGTACAGAGTCAATGTGGAGGCTATATACAGGGGGTACAGAGTCAATGTGGAGGCTATATACAGGGGGTACAGAGTCAATGTGGAGGCTATATACAGGGGGTACAGAGTCAATGTGGAGGCTATATACAGGGGGTACAGAGTCAATGTGGAGGCTATATACAGGGGGTATAGAGTCAATGTGGAGGCTATATACAGGGGGTATAGAGTCAATGTGGAGGCTATATACAGGGGGTATAGAGTCAATGTGGAGGCTATATACAGGGGGTACAGAGTCAATGTGGAGGCTATATACAGGGGGTATAGAGTCAATGTGGAGGCTATATACAGGGGGTACAGAGTCAATGTGGAGGCTATATACAGGGGGTACAGAGTCAATGTGGAGGCTATATACAGGGGGTACAGAGTCAATGTGGAGGCTATATACAGGGGGTACAGAGTCAATGTGGAGGCTATATACAGGGGGTACAGAGTCAATGTGGAGGCTATATACAGGGGGTACAGAGTCAATGTGGAGGCTATATACAGGGGGTACAGAGTCAATGTGGAGGCTATATACAGGGGGTACAGAGTCAATGTGGAGGCTATATACAGGGGGTACAGAGTCAATGTGGAGGCTATATACAGGGGGTACAGAGTCAATGTGGAGGCTATATACAGGGGGTACAGAGTCAATGTGGAGGCTATATACAGGGGGTATAGAGTCAATGTGGAGGCTATATACAGGGGGTAAAGAGTCAATGTGGAGGCTATATACAGGGGGAACAGAGTCAATGTGGAGGCTATATACAGGGGGTACAGAGTCAATGTGGAGGCTATATACAGGGGGTACAGTCAATGTGGAGGCTATATACAGGGGGTACAGTCAATGTGGAGGCTATATACAGGGGGTACAGTCAATGTGGAGGCTATATACAGGGGGTACAGAGTCAATGTGGAGGCTATATACAGGGGGTACAGTCAATGTGGAGGCTATATACAGGGGGTACAGTCAATGTGGAGGCTATATACAGTGGGTACAGAGTCAATGTGGAGGCTATATACAGGGGGTACAGAGTCAATGTGCGCGGGCAACGGTGCCGAGATAATTGAGGTAATTATGTACATGTAGTTAGAGTTATTAAAGTGACTATGCATAGATAATAACATAGATTAGCAGAAGTGTGTGTGGGGGGGCAATGCGAATAGTCTGGGTAGCCATTTGATTGGCTTTTCAGGAGTCTCATGGCTTGGGGCTAGGAGCTGTTTAGAAGCCTCTTGGACCTGGACTTGGCTCTCCGGTACAGAGAGAACAGTCTATGACTAGGGCGGCTGGTGTCTTTGACCATTTTTAGGGACTTCCTCTAGCACATCTACTGCGCTGGCTGGAGGTACTGGGAGTGAGTGGTGGCTGGAGGTACTGGGAGTGGTGGCTGGAGGTACTGGGAGTGAGTGGTGGCTGGAGGTACTGGGAGTGGTGGCTGGAGGTACTGGGAGTGGTGGCTGGAGGTACTGGGAGTGAGTGGTCGCTGGAGGTACTGGGAGTGAGTGGTGGCTGGAGGTACTGGGAGTGGTGGCTGGAGGTACTGGGAGTGAGTGGTCGCTGGAGGTACTGGGAGTGGTGGCTGGAGGTACTGGGAGTGAGTGGTCGCTGGAGGTACTGGGAGTGAGTGGTGGCTGGAGGTACTGGGAGTGAGTGGTGGCTGGAGGTACTGGGAGTGAGTGGTCGCTGGAGGTACTGGGAGTGAGTGGTGGCTGGAGGTACTGGGAGTGAGTGGTGGCTGGAGGTACTGGGAGTGGTGGCTGGAGGTACTGGGAGTGAGTGGTGGCTGGAGGTACTGGGAGTGAGTGGTCGCTGGAGGTACTGGGAGTGAGTGGTGGCTGGAGGTACTGGGAGTGGTGGCTGGAGGTACTGGGAGTGAGTGGTGGCTGGAGGTACTGGGAGTGGTGGCTGGAGGTACTGGGAGTGAGTGGTCGCTGGAGGTACTGGGAGTGGTGGCTGGAGGTACTGGGAGTGAGTGGTGGCTGGAGGTACTGGGAGTGAGTGGTCGCTGGAGGTACTGGGAGTGAGTGGTCGCTGGAGGTACTGGGAGTGAGTGGTGGCTGGAGGTACTGGGAGTGAGTGGTCGCTGGAGGTACTGGGAGTGAGTGGTCGCTGGAGGTACTGGGAGTGAGTGGTCGCTGGAGGTACTGGGAGTGAGTGGTGGCTGGAGGTACTGGGAGTGAGTGGTCGCTGGAGGTACTGGGAGTGAGTGGTCGCTGGAGGTACTGGGAGTGAGTGGTGGCTGGAGGTACTGGGAGTGAGTGGTCGCTGGAGGTACTGGGAGTGAGTGGTCGCTGGAGGTACTGGGAGTGAGTGGTCGCTGGAGGTACTGGGAGTGAGTGGTCGCTGGAGGTACTGGGAGTGAGTGGTCGCTGGAGGTACTGGGAGTGAGTGGTGGCTGGAGGTACTGGGAGTGAGTGGTCGCTGGAGGTACTGGGAGTGAGTGGTCGCTGGAGGTACTGGGAGTGAGTGGTGGCTGGAGGTACTGGGAGTGAGTGGTCGCTGGAGGTACTGGGAGTGAGTGGTGGCTGGAGGTACTGGGAGTGAGTGGTCGCTGGAGGTACTGGGAGTGAGTGGTGGCTGGAGGTACTGGGAGTGAGTGGTCGCTGGAGGTACTGGGAGTGAGTGGTCGCTGGAGGTACTGGGAGTGAGTGGTGGCTGGAGGTACTGGGAGTGAGTGGTCGCTGGAGGTACTGGGAGTGAGTGGTGGCTGGAGGTACTGGGAGTGGTGGCTGGAGGTACTGGGAGTGGTGGCTGGAGGTACTGGGAGTGAGTGGTCGCTGGAGGTACTGGGAGTGGTGGCTGGAGGTACTGGGAGTGGTGGCTGGAGGTACTGGGAGTGAGTGGTCGCTGGAGGTACTGGGAGTGAGTGGTGGCTGGAGGTACTGGGAGTGAGTGGTCGCTGGAGGTACTGGGAGTGAGTGGTCGCTGGAGGTACTGGGAGTGAGTGGTGGCTGGAGGTACTGGGAGTGAGTGGTGGCTGGAGGTACTGGGAGTGAGTGGTCGCTGGAGGTACTGGGAGTGAGTGGTCGCTGGAGGTACTGGGAGTGAGTGGTCGCTGGAGGTACTGGGAGTGAGTGGTGGCTTCACTGAGCCTACAGCTTAGTAACACTCCTACCGTCTGAGGGTTCACTCAGGTCAAATATCGGACAATCTGAGTGAACAGACTGATATTTTCACAGAGCTAGAAGAAGTAAATGTGAAAATAGCCCGTTCTGTAATTCCAACTCTGCTGAATACAAACAGTGTAGAGCTGATTCAGTACCAGGTGGCCGCGCCGGGTCGGTTCCCTGCAAAGGTTTCAGACAACCACCCACAATACAACAGAGGTGGTGACACAGGCCTTTCATTAAAGTTTCACTATGGTTTTATAATGGTAAAGTCCTGGCGGTGGACTTACAGTATATACAGCCTTTTAAAGTACCAACAACTCTACATTATTGAACAACTCGAGAGCTGTAATCTCTTAACGTGTTTGAATAATTCAGAAGATAGTAGTTGTGGAAAACAGGAAGAGACGTGACCTATTGGGAGGGTGGATGGGTTTCTGTAGAAAAGCCAGTTGGGCTCGTCCTCTACTGGTCTGTTTTAAAGTTTTATGGAAGTGGAAGTGATGGACCACCTTGTTGAACATGTCATGTTAACATTTTGTAATGCTGGCGGTCGGGAGCGACCTTTCACCCTACAGAGTAGAGGAGAGTAACCTTTCACTCTACAGAGTAAAGGAGAGTAACCTTTCACCCTACAGAGTAGAGGAGAGTAAACTTTCACTCTACAGAGTAGAGGAGAGTGACCTTTCACCCTACAGAGTAGAGGAGAGTAACCTTTCACTCTACAGAGTAGAGGAGAGTGACCTTTCACCCTACAGAGTAGAGGAGAGTGACCTTTCACTCTACAGAGTAGAGGAGAGTAACCTTTCACTCTACAGAGTAGAGGAGAGTAACCTTTCACCCTACAGAGTAGAGGAGAGTAACCTTTCACTCTACAGAGTAGAGGAGAGTAACCTTTCACTCTACAGAGTAGAGGAGAGTAACCTTTCACCCTACAGAGTAGAGGAGAGTAACCTTTCACTCTACAGAGTAGAGGAGAGTAACCTTTCACTCTACAGAGTAGAGGAGAGTAACCTTTCACTCTACAGAGTAGAGGAGAGTAACCTTTCACTCTACAGAGTAGAGGAGAGTAACCTTTCACTCTACAGAGTAGAGGAGAGTAACCTTTCACTCTACAGAGTAGAGGAGAATAACCTTTCACTCTACAGAGTAGAGGAGAGTAACCTTTCACTCCACAGAGTAGAGGAGAGTAGAGGAGAGTAACCTTTCACTCTACAGAGTAGAGGTGAGTAACCTTTCACTCGACAGAGTAGAGGAGAGTAACCTTTCACTCTACAGAGTAGAGGAGAGTAACCTTTCACTCTAGAGTAGAGGAGAGTAACCTTTCATTCTACAGAGTAGAGGAGAGTAACCGTTCACTCTACAGAGTAGAGGAGAGTAACCTTTCACTCTACAGAGTAGAGGAGAGTAACCTTTCACTCTACAGAGTAGAGGAGAGTAACCTTTCACTCTACAGAGTAGAGGAGAGTAACCTTTCACTCTACAGAGTAGAGGAGAGTAACCTTTCACTCTACAGAGTAGAGGAGAGTAACATTTCACTCTACAGAGTAGAGGAGAGTGACCTTTCACCCTACAGAGTAGAGGAGAGTAACCTTTCACTCTACAGAGTAGAGGAGAGTAACCTTTCACTCTACAGAATAGAGGAGAGTAACCTTTCACTCTACAGAGTAGAGGAGAGTAACCTTTCACTCTACAGAGTAGAGGAGAGTGACATTTCACTCTACAGAGTAGAGGAGAGTAACCTTTCACTCTACAGAGTAGAGGAGAGTAACCTTTCACTCTACAGAGTAGAGGAGAGTAACCTTTCACTCTACAGAGTAGAGGAGAGTAACCTTTCACTCTACAGAGTAGAGCAGAGTGACCTCTCACTCTACATAGTAGAGGAGAGTAACCTTTCACTCTACAGAGTAGAGGAGAGTAACTTTTCACTCTACAGAGTAGAGGAGAGTAACATTTCACTCTACATAGTAGAGGAGAGTAACCTTTCACTCTACAGAGTAGAGGAGAGTAACCTTTCACTCTACAGAGTAGAGGAGAGTAACCTTTCACTCTACAGAGTAGAGGAGAGTAGAGGAGAGTAACCTTTCACTCTACAGAGTAGAGGAGAGTAACATTTCACTCTACATAGTAGAGGAGAGTAACCTTTCACTCTACAGAGTAGAGGAGAGTAACCTTTCACTCTACAGAGTAGAGGAGAGTAACCTTTCACTCTACAGAGTAGAGGAGAGTAACCTTTCACTCTACAGAGTAGAGGAGAGTAACCTTTCACTCTACAGAGTAGAGGAGAGTAACCTTTCACTATACAGAGTAGAGGAGAGTGACCTTTCACCCTACAGAGTAGAGGAGAGTAACCTTTCACTCTACAGAGTAGAGGAGAGTAACCTTTCACTCTACAGAGTAGAGGAGAGTAACCTTTCACTCTACAGAGTAGAGGAGAGTAACCTTTCACTCTACAGAGTAGAGGAGAGTAACCTTTCACTCTACAGAGTAGAAGAGAGTAACCTTTCACTCTACAGAGTAGAGGACAGAAGTCTGTCACTCCACAGAGTAGAGGAGAGTAGAGGACAGAAGTCTGTCACTCCACAGAGTAGAGGAGAGTAGAGGACAGAAGTCTGTCACTCCACAGAGTAGAGGAGAGTAACCTTTCACTCCACAGAGTAGAGGAGAGTAGAGGACAGAAGTCTGTCACTCCACAGAGTAGAGGAGAGTAAGTGATACCACCACCACAATTTGACGGATAAGATTGGACTCGTGAGGCAAGAGGAAGAATTACTGTGTGTTTATGTGATCACTCATATGAATCCTAATGTGTAGAAATCTGATTATGACTCCCCCACTAACAGTGGAGGATGCAGAGGGGAGGACGGCTCATAATAAAGGCTGGAATGGAGGGAATGGAATGGTATCAAACACATGTACACCATGTAAACCATGTAAACCATGTAAACACATGTAAACACATGTAAACCATGTAAACCCATGTAAACCATGTAAACCATGTAAACACATGTAAACCATGTAAACACATGTAAACCATGTAAACCATGTAAACACATGTAAACAAATAGGTCCACAGACGATGCAATCTCAACCACACTGCACACTGCCCTACCTATGTGAGAATGCTGTTCATCGACTACAGCTCGGCATTTAACACCATAGTACCCTCCAAGCTCGTCATCAAGCTCAAGACCCTGGGTCTCGACCCCGCCCTGTGCAACTGGGTACTGGACTTCCTGACGGGCCGCCCCCAGGTAGACAACAACATCTCCACCCTGCTGATCCTCAACACTGGGGCCCCACAAGGGTGCGTTCTGAGCCCTCTCCTGTAATCCCTGTTCACCCACGACTGCGTGGCCACGCACACCTCCAACTCAATCATCAAGTTTGCGGACGACACAACAGTGGTAGGCTTGATTACCAACAACGACGAGACGGCCTACAGGGAGGAGTTGAGGGCCCTCGGAGTGTGGTGTCAGGAAAATAACCTCACACTCAACGTCAACAAAACTAAGGAGATGATTGTGGACTTCAGGAAACAGCAGAGGGAACACCCCCCTATCCACATTGATGGAACAGTAGTGGAGAGGGTAGCAAGTTTTAAGTTCCTCGGCATACACATCACAGACAAACTGAATTGGTCCACCCACACAGACAGCATCGTGAAGAAGGCGCAGCAGCGCCTCTTCAACCTCAGGAGGCTGAAGAAATTTGGCTTGTCACCAAAAGCACTCACAAACTTCTACAGATGCACAATCGAGAGCATCCTGGCGGGCTGTATCACCACCTGGTACGGCAACTGCTCCGCCCACAACCGTAAGGCTCTCCAGAGGGTAGTGAGGTCTGCACAACGCATCACCGGGGACAAATGACCTGCCCTCCAGGACACCTACACCACCCAATGTTACAGGAAGGCCATAAAAATCATCAAGGACAACAACCACCTGAGCCACTGCCTGTTCACCCCGCTATCATCCAGAAGGCGAGGTCAGTACAGGTGCATCAAAGCTGGGACAGAGAGACTGAAAAACAGCTTCTATCTCAAGGCCATCAGACTGTTAATCACATTGGACTAGACCTAAAGCTCCACTCATTAATCACATTGGTCTAGACCTAAATCTCCACTCATTAATCACATTGGTGTAGACCTAAATCTCCACTCATTAATCACATTGGTCTAGACCTAAATCTCCACTCATTAATCACATTGGTCTAGACCTAAATCTCCACTCATTAATCACATTGTTCTAGACCTACATCTCCACTCATTAATCACATTGGTCTAGACCTAAATCTCCACTCATTAATCACATTGGTCTAGACCTAAATCTCCACTCATTAATCACATTGGTCTAGACCTAAATCTCCACTCATTAATCACATTGGTCTAGACCTAAATCTCCACTCATTAATCACATTGGTGAAGACCTAAATCTCCACTCATTAATCACATTGGTCTAGACCTAAATCTCCACTCATTAATCACATTGGTCTAGACCTAAAGCTCCACTCATTAATCTCATTGGTGAAGACCTAAATCTCCACTCATTAATCACATTGGTCTAGACCTAAATCTCCACTCATTAATCACATTGGTCTAGACCTAAATCTCCACTCATTAATCACATTGGTCTAGACCTAAATCTCCACTCATTAATCACAAAATGTGTTTAGTCACGATAACATCTGTGAAATCAGAACTTGAACAGATCAGAGTAGCAGTAGTAAGTTACACCCAGGCATCCCTCCCTAGTGAGCCTGCTATCCACCACCTGAAACCACACTCACCTGGACCCAAATGCCACCCTGTTCCTTATATAGGGGACTACTTATGACGAAGGCCCATAAGGGCTCTGGTCAATAGTAGTGCACTATGTAGGGAATAGGGTGTTATTTGGGACGCAATCTACATTTCCGACAGCCATGTATTATGCATGTGCCCGCCCTCGCAGGAGGCAACACCTGCCACTGTGCATTATGGGTATTATTGTCAACAGCTGCTCAGCTCGTCCACCTGCATTCACAAATATCCTTTCTGTCTCTTCAAAGACGCAGCACAGACCCCAGAGTCCTGCTCAGCTATTCCACCTGCCTTCACAAATATCCTGTCTGTCTCTTCAAAGACGCAGCACAGACCCCAGAGTCCTGCTCAGCTTGTCCACCTGCCTTCACAAGTATCCTGTCTGTCTCTTCAAAGACGCAGCACAGACCCCAGAGTCCTGCTCAGCTCGTCACAAACAGTTGTTTTATTGACCATTATTAAACCAGGATTAGACCCTTGTGGCTACAAAGTTCTTTTGCGAGGGGGAACTGGAGTTAACCTGGTGGAGTTATAGATCTAATAGTCATTGGTTATAGCTCCTAAATATAGGTCTGAAGAGACTCGTATATTACACATATTACCCACACGACCACATTGCCATGGCTGACATCTCATTCACACATCAGTGTCCATGGTAACGAGGCTAACTATGACTGTACTATTGTGTGATTCATCTCTGTGGCTGATATCCTGAGGTATGGCAGAGGTCACCTCCCAAATGCCATCCTATTTCCTACATAGTGCACTACTTTCAGCCAGGGCCTATGGTCAAAAGTAGTGCACTATGTAGGGAATAGCTTGCCATTCGAGCCTCAGGCTGGGTTGCAGGAAACGTCTGTTGAACAGAGGGCAATGCAGAACGATGCCGACCTACAGTACAGAGAGTAGGTGACCTGGAAAACTGCAGAAGTTATTCAGTGGTTAATGCTGCTGTGAGGCTGCTGCTGCAGGCAGGGAAAGGAACTGAGGGGTTAAGACAGAAGTCGTTGTCTCAAATCCACCCTATTATCTGTACAGTTTATCAAATCTATTTGTTTACCTTTATTTAGCTTGGCAATTCAGTGAAGAACAAATTCCTATTTACAATGACGGCCTACCAGGGAACAGTGGGTTTAACTGCCTTGTTCACACACACATATAATAATATATGCCATTTAGCAGACGCTTTTATCCAAAGCGACTTACAGTCATGTGTGCATACATTCTACGTATGGGTGGTCCCGGGAATCGAACCCACTACCCTGGCGTTACAAGCGCCATGCTCTACCAACTGAGCTACAGAAGGACCATATAATATGGAACTATGCTGAGATTATTATATATTATACAGTACATGGCCAAAAGTATGTGGCCACCTGCACGTCGAACATCTCATTCCAAAATCATGGGCATTAATATTGAGTTTGTCTCCCCCCTTTGCTGCTATAACCTCCTCCACTCTTCTGAGAAGGCGTTCCACTAGACGTTGGAACATTGCTGCGGGCATTTTATTTAATTCAGCAACAAGAGCATCAGTGAGGTCGGGCACTGTGAGGTTCGCAGTCGGGGTTCCAATTCATCCCAAAGATGTTCGATGGGCTGAGGTCAGGGCTCTGTGCAGGCAAGTCAAGTTCTTCCATACAAATCTCGACAAACCATTTCTGTATGGACCTCGCTGTAAGCATGGGGGCATTGTCATGCTGAAACAGGAAAGGGCCTTCCCTAAAGTGTTGCCACAAAGTTGGAAACACAGAATTGTCTAGAATGTCATTGTATGCTGTAGTGTTAAGATTTCCCTTCACTGGAACTAAGGGGCCTAGCCCGAACCATGAAAAACAGCCCCAGACAATTATTCCTCCTCCACCAAACTTTACAGTTGGCACTATACATTAGGGCAGGTAGCGTTCTCCTGGCATCCACCAAACCCAGATTTGTCCGTTGGACTGCCAGATGGTGAAGCGTGATTCATCACTCCAGAGAACACGTTTCCACTGCTCCAGTTCAATGGTGGCGAGCTTTACACCACTCCAGCCCACGCTTGGCATTCCGCATGGTGATTTTAGGCTTGTGTGTGGCTGCTCTGCCATGGAAACCCATTTCATGAAGCTCCCGATGAACAGTTCTTGTGCTGACGTTGCTTCCAGAGGCAGGTTGGAACTCGGTAGTGAGTGTTGCAACCGAGGACAGAAGATTTTTACGCGCTTCAGCACTCTGCGGTCCTGTTCTGTGAGCTTGTGTGGCCTACCACTTCACGGCTGAGAAGTTGTTGCTCCTAGACGTTTTCACTTCACAATAACAGCACTTACAGTTGACCGGGGCAGCTCCAGCAGAGCATAAATCTGACGAACTGACTTGTTGGAAAGGTGGCATCCTATGATGGTGCCACGTTTAAAGTCACTGAGCTCTTCAGTAAGGCCATTCTACTGGCAATGTTTGTCTATGGAGATTGCATGGCTGTGTGCTCAATGTTATTCACCTGTCAGCAACGGATGTGGCTGAAATAGCCAATTCCACTAATTAGAAGGGGTGTCCACGTACTTTTGTATATATAGTGTATTATAATCACAACCTATGGACTCATCATGTCAGCTCAACAGTAATGGAAGATTCTAGCATGTAAAGGACAATGGTGAACTAAAGCTGTTTAGATAGAACATCCTGTTGAGTCTAGGGTTGCATCTCAAATGGCACCCTATATAGTGTGGGCCTTGGTCAAAGATAATCCAATACATAGTGTGGGCATTGGTCAAAGATAATCCACTACATAGTGTGGGCTCTGGTCAAAGATAATCCACTACATAGTGTGGGCCCTGGTCAAAGATAATCCACTATATAGTGTGGGCCTTGGTCAAAGATAATCCACTACATAGTGTGGGCCCTGGTCAAAGATAATCCACTACATAGTGTGGACCCTGGTCAAAGATAATCCACTACATAGTGTGGACCCTGGTCAAAGATAATCCACTACATAGTGTGGGCTCTGGTCAAAGATAATCCACTACATAGGGAATAAGGGGCCATTTTGGACACACCCTAGGTTTCCTCAGGGTCTTTTTTGGTATTTGGTATTTTATTAGGATCCCGATTAGCTGTAGCAAAAGCAGCAGCTACTCTTCCTGGGATCCACACAAAACATGAAACATGACATAATACAGAACATGAATAGACAAGAACAGCTCAAGGACAGAACTACATACATTTAAAAAATGTAAAAGCACACGTAGCTTAAATATCAATGCATACACACAAACTATCTAGGACACATAGGGCACGTCGTGCCGTGAGGTGTTGCTTTATCTGTTTTTTTAAACCAGATTTGCTGTTTATTTGAGAAATATGAGATGAAACTCCACAGAAATGCAGTCAACATGCCTCTGGGCTAAAGGCTGAGGGAATGTAAAGAGCATGGACGTCTGGTCAGGAGTAAAGCAGAAAACACACCTACCTCACAGGTCAGGAGTAAAGCAGAAAACACACCTACCTCACAGGTCAGGAGTAAAGCAGAAAACACACCTACCTCACAGGTCAGGAGTAAAGCAGAAAACACACCTACCTCACAGGTCAGGAGTAAAGCAGAAAACACACCTACCTCACAGGTCAGGAGTAAAGCAGAAAACACACCTACCTCACAGGTCAGGAGTAAAGCAGAAAATACACCTACCTCACAGGTCAGGAGTAAAGCAGAAAACACACCTACCTCACAGGTCAGGAGTAAAGCAGAAAACACACCTACCTCACAGGTCAGGAGTAAAGCAGAAAACACACCTACCTCACAGGTCAGGAGTAAAGCAGAAAACACACCTACCTCACAGGTCAGGAGTAAAGCAGGCAGAGAAAACACACCTACCTCACAGGTCAGGAGTAAAGCAGGCAGAGAAAACACACCTACCTCACAGGTCAGGAGTAAAGCAGAAAACACACCTACCTCACAGGTCAGGAGTAAAGCAGAAAACACACCTACCTCACAGGTCAGGAGTAAAGCAGGCAGAGAAAACACACCTACCTCACAGGTCAGGAGTAAAGCAGGCAGAGAAAACACACCTACCTCACAGGTCAGGAGTAAAGCAGAAAACACACCTACCTCACAGGTCAGGAGTAAAGCAGAAAACACACCTACCTCACAGGTCATGAGTAAAGCAGAAAACACACCTACCTCACAGGTCAGGAGTAAAGCAGGCAGAGAAAACACACCTACCTCACAGGTCAGGAACAAAGCAGGCAGAGAAAACACACCTACCTCACAGGTCAGGAGTAAAGCAGGCAGAGAAAACACACCTACCTCACAGGTCAGGAGTAAAGCAGGCAGAGAAAACACACCTACCTCACAGGTCAGGAGTAAAGCAGGCAGAGAAAACACACCTACCTCACAGGTCAGGAGTAAAGCAGAAAACACACCTACCTCACAGGTCAGGAGTAAAGCAGAAAACACACCTACCTCACAGGTCAGGAGTAAAGCAGGCAGAGAATACACACCTACCTCACAGGTCAGGAGTAAAGCAGGCAGAGAAAACACACCTACCTCACAGGTCAGGAGTAAAGCAGAAAACACACCTACCTCACAGGTCAGGAGTAAAGCAGAAAACACACCTACCTCACAGGTCAGGAGTAAAGCAGAAAACACACCTACCTCACAGGTCAGGAGTAAAGCAGAAAACACACCTACCTCACAGGTCAGGAGTAAAGCAGAAAACACACCTACCTCACAGGTCAGGAGTAAAGCAGAAAACACACCTACCTCACAGGTCAGGAGTAAAGCAGAAAACACACCTACCTCACAGGTCAGGAGTAAAGCAGAAAACACACCTACCTCACAGGTCAGGAGTAAAGCAGAAAACACACCTACCTCACAGGTCAGGAGTAAAGCAGAAAACACACCTACCTCACAGGTCAGGAGTAAAGCAGAAAACACACCTACCTCACAGGTCAGGAGTAAAGCAGAAAACACACCTACCTCACAGGTCAGGAGTAAAGCAGAAAACACACCTACCTCACAGGTCAGGAGTAAAGCAGAAAACACACCTACCTCACAGGTCAGGAATAAAGCAGAAAACACATCTACCTCACAGGTCAGGAGTAAAGCAGAAAACACACCTACCTCACAGGTCAGGAGTAAAGCAGGAAACACACCTACCTCACAGGTCAGGAGTAAAGCAGAAAACACACCTACCTCACAGGTCAGGAGTAAAGCAGAAAACACACCTACCTCACAGGTCAGGAGTAAAGCAGGAAACACACCTACCTCACAGGTCAGGAGTAAAGCAGAAAACACACCTACCTCACAGGTCAGGAGTAAAGCAGAAAACACACCTACCTCACAGGTCAGGAGTAAAGCAGAAAACACACCTACCTCACAGGTCAGGAGTAAAGCAGAAAACACACCTACCTCACAGGTCAGGAGTAAAGCAGGCAGAGAAAACACACCTACCTCACAGGTCAGGAGTAAAGCAGGCAGAGAAAACACACCTACCTCACAGGTCAGGAGTAAAGCAGGCAGAGAAAACACACCTACCTCACAGGTCAGGAGTAAAGCAGGCAGAGAAAACACACCTACCTCACAGGTCAGGAGTAAAGCAGGCAGAGAAAACACACCTACCTCACAGGTCAGGAACAAAGCAGACAGAGAAAACACACCTACCTCACAGGTCAGGAGTAAAGCAGACAGAGAAAACACACCTACCTCACAGGTCAGGAACAAAGCAGGCAGAGAAAACACACCTACCTCACAGGTCAGGAGTAAAGCAGGCAGAGAAAACACACCTACCTCACAGGTCAGGAGTAAAGCAGGCAGAGAAAACACACCTACCTCACAGGTCAGGAGTAAAGCAGGCAGAGAAAACACACCTACCTCACAGATCAGGAGTAAAGCAGGCAGAGAAAACACACCTACCTCACAGGTCAGGAGTAAAGCAGGCAGAGAAAACACACCTACCTCACAGGTCAGGAGTAAAGCAGGCAGAGAAAACACACCTACCTCACAGGTCAGGAACAAAGCAGGCAGAGAAAACACACCTACCTCACAGGTCAGGAGTAAAGCAGGCAGAGAAAACACACCTACCTCACAGGTCAGGAGTAAAGCAGGCAGAGAAAACACACCTACCTCACAGGTCAGGAGTAAAGCAGGCAGAGAAAACACACCTACCTCACAGGTCAGGCAAACCCTGTTCTAAACTCAACGAAAGACATTCTGACCAAACATACTGAATGTATAGCCCCATATATTCAACCAGTAATCCTTCTTTCCACAATAAACAACTACCAACACACAGCACCTGAGAAAAGATAACCTGTTGATGAGACTGAAGAGAACGGTGTTGGAGAGGCATGAGAAAGACTACCCTGTTGATGAGACTGAAGAGAACGGTGTTGGAGAGGCATGAGAAAGACTACCCTGTTGATGAGACTGAAGAGAACGGTGTTGGAGAGGCATGAGAAAGACTACCCTGTTGATGAGACTGAAGAGAACAGTGTTGCAGAGGCATGAGAAAGACTACCCTGTTGATGAGACTGAAGAGAACGGTGTTGGAGAGGCATGAGAAAGACTACCCTGTTGATGAGACTGAAGAGAACAGTGTTGGAGAGGCATGAGAAGACTACCCTGTTAATGAGACTGAAGAGAATGGTGTTGGAGACACATGAGAAAGTCTACCCTGTTGATGAGACTGAAGAGAACAGTGTTGGAGAGGCATGAGAAGACTACCCTGTTGATGAGACTGAAGAGAACTGTTGCAGAGACATGAGAAAGACTACCCTGTTGATGAGACTGAAGAGAACAGTGTTGCAGAGGCATGAGAAAAGCTACCCTGTTGATGAGACTGAAGAGAACATTTACATTTAAGTCATTTAGCAGACGCTCTTATCCAGAGCGACTGTGTTGGAGAGGCATGAGAAAGACTACCCTGTTAATGAGACTGAAGAGAACGGTGTTGGAGGGGCATGAGAAGACTACCCTGTTGATGAGACTGAAGAGAACAGTGTTGGAGAGGCATGAGAAGACTACCCTGTTAATGAGACTGAAGACAACAGTGTTGGAGAGGCATGAGAAAGACTACCCTGTTGATGAGACTGAAGAGAATGGTGTTGGAGAGGCTTGCTGGTTAGAATACCTGACTGAGCAGATAGATTCTGATAAATGCTTTAACCTCATGATGTGTTGTGGAAATACCTGGAATGTAAATGTTGCAGTGATCTCTGAGAGGAAAAGACACCATTTACAAAGGTAGAGTCTGATAGTGATAAGCCATTCATTTATACTAATGTGATGTTCTTCCAACCACAAGGTCAAGGTAAATAAGTATCATTTCATTCAACAACACTATTGTCTGAAGAGCTTGTGGACTGGGCTTGGCACACAGCCAGAGAATCTGAACATGGTTCATTCCCACAACACCTCCCTGTAATATCAAATCACATGTCCACAACATAATATGGGCCCTGTCGCATACATATATTTAGAGGATGTTATTGCGGGTGTAGGGAAATGCTTGTGGCATATTACACACACACACACAGACTAATAAATGATTCACACTGTTAATGTTTTGCTGCTGTGATAATGAAGAGCACATGTAAGGAAGCTTAGATTCTGTGATGACTGTAATAATGAAGAACACATGTAAGGAAGCTTAGATTCTGTGATGACTGTGATAATGAAGAACACATGTAAGGAAGCTTAGATTCTGTGATGACTGTGATAATGAAGAACACATGTAAGGAAGCTTAGATTCTGTGATGACTGTGATAATGAAGAACACATGTAAGGAAGCTTAGATTCTGTGATGACTGTAATAATGAAGAACACATGTAAGGAAGCTTAGATTCTGTGATGACTGTAATAATGAAGAACACATGTAAGGAAGCTTAGATTCTGTGATGACTGTAATAATGAAGAACACATGTAAGGAAGCTTAGATTCTGTGATGACTGTAATAATGAAGAACACATGTAAGGAAGCTTAGATTCTGTGATGACTGTAATAATGAAGAACACATGTAAGGAAGCTTAGATTCTGTGATGACTGTAATAATGAAGAACACATGTAAGGAAGCTTAGATTCTGTGATGACTGTAATAATGAAGAACACATGTAAGGAAGCTTAGATTCTGTGATGACTGTAATAATGAAGAACACATGTAAGGAAACTTAGATTCTGTGATGACTGTGATAATGAATAACACATGTAAGGAAGCTTAGATTCTGTGATGACTGTGATAATGAAGAACACATGTAAGGAAACTTAGATTCTGTGATGACTGTGATAATGAAGAACACATGTAAGGAAACTAGCATGGAAGATATAATCCACTACATGATAAAGGAATGTTCCAAAGGAGAGGAGTTTCCATGGAAACAGTGAAGGATTCATGGGTATTGTGTTTCCTGATAAAAATCTGAAAGTATTAAAAGAGCAACTAGTTGAACTGAGAGTTTGATGAGTTTTTGAGTTTTCATATCATCATTTGAGAGAATGTCCAATCACTGTATCATAGATGATCTGAAATGATCATGTAGGCCTAAAGCTCTATTCCATTCCAGTCTATTATTTTCTAATCTATTTTATTCGATTCCATGTCATTCCATCCTATTATATTCACTTGAGCAATAACAGTCTGATGGAAGGTAGTTCTAGAGTATTCTTATGACAACATAAGGTCAATTGAATAATGTATGTGCTGCACTTAGCTGGAACAGGAGCATAACTCCAACTGTACCACGCAGCTCAGTAGACTATTCACAAAAAGAAAGGTTGGCTGCTGCAACTGAAAGTGTGAAGCAGGGTGCACTGCTGGAACATGGGAGTAGCACTTCACTTCAGGTAAAACGAATAGGTTTACTATAAAGTTGTAACAAATCAGTTAAAATACTGTCATATGCCTACATACTGAATATCGGTCAGGCTACATCAGACTAATTAGCATAAAGTATTTAGGCCTACCGACAATACAATAAAACAACATGGGACTCACCTTTGGAAAGTTTCTACTGAGGTTTAGATTCCCGAGAGACGATAAACGAGAGTCAAATATTTTCGCTGAACTAATGTGTTATTTGTTGGCGAATAATATAAGACTATAATGTATATTTTGCGGTATAAATAAATTAAAAACAAAGTTTTAAAATGACAAATTGAACCTACAGTACTAGCAGCTTTCTTCCAGTCTCCAGACTGACGACTGACACCATCGTGAATTGAATGTTTCCGAAGTGCGTGCAGCCGCAGTCAGCCTCCTTCTCAGCTAAGCGGTTTATAAGGGGGCGGGGCGATGTGTAAATGACAAGTACAGTCTCAAATCAGAACACTGAACCGTGGAGGACATCTCATGTTCAGAGGCGGGATTGGGTACCGTTGACAGCATCTTTTCCGTGACGTAGATAGTCATCACGAGAGAGCACCCACGAATTGTCCCAGGTATGCTTTCTGAGGATGGCTCAGGTTTCCCTTTATAGTGCGCTACTTTTGACCAGGACTCATAGTGCCCACAGGATTCTGGTCAAAAGTAGTATACTACATACAGGGAATAGGGTGCCATTTGAGGGAATAGGGTGCTATTTGTCATTTGGGACATAAACAAACAAAATAACTTTCTAACATGCGCCCTTTGTCCTGATATTGTCCACATTCTGAATAGTGGCCACATTTTTAGACAGGTGTAGATGATTAAAAGACACATTGTGATCTGATTGTGATCAGATCTTCCTTAACCACCTCCAGAGGTAGTCCGGCACCCATTGTGTCTGGATATCAATCGAGTGTAAACAGATCTGGATGGTCAAACCGTTTAATAAATGATCATTATACTGATCTCTGGTCTCTAAAACCATTGACAGGTAGCACCATTGGAAATCCAATGGAATTTGTAACTGTCTAAAATGTATATGTATGTAAATGTATATATATATATATATTTGTTTTTTAAATTATTTGCATACAGGGAGGCACCAGCTAATCTGGTCACAATGTGGACACAGTGGACAGATAAGAGACACATTTTAATACAAAATGTAGAAGCGACAAACCTTGATCAGATAGTGATTGGATCATATTGATCAGATAGTGATTGGATCATATTGATCAGATAGTGATTGGATCATATTGATCAGATAGTGATTGGATCATATTGATCAGATCGTGATTGGATCATATTGATCAGATAGTGATTGGATCATATTGATCAGATAGTGATTGGATCATATTGATCAGATAGTGATTGGATCATATTGATCAGATAGTGATTGGATCATACTGATCAGATAGTGATTGGATCATATTGATTAGATAGTGATTGGATCATACTGATCAGATCACAAAACTGACATTAAAAAAAAGGCTTGATACACAACTTCTGTTAGTAGATAGGCTAAAATGTGTTAGTCTCGTTCATTGACCTCTATCGTGCATTCAGAAACTTGCCCGTCTCTGGGATTGATAATGGACAGGTGTTCATTCAGCGTGGCCTACTCTTGAGGTAAAGGTGTTCATTCAGCGTGGCCTACTCTGAGGTAAAGGTGTTCATTCAGCGTGGCCTACTCTGAGCTAAAGGTGTTCATTCAGCATGGCCTACTCTGAGCTAAAGGTGTTCATTCAGCATGGCCTACTCTGAGGTAAAGGTGTTCATTCGGCGTGGCCTACTCTGAGGTAAAGGTGTTCATTCAGCATGGCCTACTCTGAGGTAAAGGTGTTCATTCAGCATGGCCTACTCTGAGGTAAAGGTGTTCATTCAGCGTGGCCTACTCTGAGCTAAAGGTGTTCATTCAGCATGGCCTACTCTGAGGTAAAGGTGTTCATTCAGCGTGGCCTACTCTGAGGTAAAGGTGTTCATTCAGCGTGGCCTACTCTGAGCTAAAGGTGTTCATTCAGCATGGCCTACTCTGAGGTAAAGGTGTTCATTCAGCATGGCCTACTCTGAGGTAAAGGTGTTCATTCAGCATGGCCTACTCTGAGGTAAAGGTGTTCATTCAGCATGGCCTACTCTGAGGTAAAGGTGTTCATTCAGCGTGACCTACTCTGAGGTAAAGGTGTTCATTCAGCATGGCCTACTCTGAGGTAAAGGTGTTCATTCAGCATGGCCTACTCTGAGGTAAAGGTGTTCATTCAGCATGGCCTACTCTGAGGTAAAGGCCACTTACTCACCATCTTAAACAGCTACACCAGACACGTTCTGTAACCAAAAGAGAGTCCTCTCATATGAGCGATTACGACCCCACCTCTCGAACTGCGCCTGTAGATGTGTTTGTTGTGTTCTTGTTGAATGGTGTGAGTGTGTTCCTAAAGCCCTGGTTAAACAATCACTGCCCCGTCAATGGTGGGGAATCTGAACGGGGTGGAGAAACTTGAAGCAATTAATAGCTTTGGTCATGATGTAGGTTCCAAAAGAACTTCCCCTGGAGTTGTGCAAAACATGGTCTGCTCCCACTGTCACCATGACTACACATACAGGAGCATTATGCATATTTGTGGCCACACCTGTCTCCTTGAGATTATACCTAGTCATTATTCATGCCAATTATTTCAAAGTATAACATGCAAACAATCATGAGCATTACTGGTAATGATACCTTGTTGCCATCGGCCACTGTTTCCAAGGCAATGCACTTGATTCTAACCCTGGGTGGTGCGCTGGTTTACACTGTGAATGACTCCACTAACTTGTTTACTTTTTCAGATGTTTTCATTTGAAAGTTTAACTGACAGATTTAGGATAGATCCATATCCTGTCCTGCACATGTGCTTCTTTACCTCTATTTTACACACAGTTCTATGTGACAATGCATTTGGATCTTCTGAGTGCTGTATGTCTACAGTGTTGTTCTGAGTTAGTCCTATAGTGTTGTTCTGAGTTAGGCCTATAGTGTTGTTCTGAGTTAGTCCTATAGTGTTGTTCTGAGTTAGGCCTATAGTGTTGTTCTGAGTTAGGCCTATAGTGTTGTTCTGAGTTAGGCCTACAGTGTTGTTCTGAGTTAGGCCTATAGTGTTGTTCTGAGTTAGGCCTATAGTGTTGTTCTGAGTTAGGCCTATAGTGTTGTTCTGAGTTAGTCCTATAGTGTTGTTCTGAGTTAGTCCTATAGTGTTGTTCTGAGTTAGGCCTACAGTGTTGTTCTGAGTTAGGCCTACAGTGTTGTTCTGAGTTAGGCCTACAGTGTTGTTCTGAGTTAGGCCTATAGTGTTGCTCTGAGTTAGGCCTATAGTGTTGTTCTGAGTTAGGCCTACAGTGTTGTTCTGAGTTAGGCCTATAGTAAGCGTTTTAGAGCTGATGGTGTTCAACTGTAGCATAGCCTACCTGGTTTCTTTCTTTTTGTTTTTACAATCAAAACACATATTTGACATGGTGCCATGCTGTTGAGTTATGGCCACATCAGAGAATTATGCAACAGGGTAGTGGGGTCAAAGGTCACTTGTCTGAGGTCAGCTGAGCATCCTTTGAGAGGCTTCCGGGAACTACCCACAGTTCTAAAGACCAGAGACAGTTGGGAAATCCTGGCCTATACTGCCATCTACTGGACAAACGGTATACTACTGGAAAACAATGTCTATATTTTCTATGTGAATGAAACTGATTTACACAGTGAATTGGCACTACAGATCTAGCTAGATAAAACATTATCAAGAGCTTTTAAGTTATTTCACATGCAGTCTTATACAGTTCTAATTCATAACTAGTTTTATTTGTCAGTACATGATCAGTGATCAGTAGATCTCTCCAGATCCCTGCTGTACTCTGAGCGTCATTTCTTAGAGAGTATGTACCTGACTAAGATGGAATGACCGACTGCTTTAGAACGCTCAAGGACATTCCATTCCGGCATGACTCACTGGCATGGAACACAGAACAGTCTTTTGTGTCAAGCTGTAAAGCCAATCTGACTGGCAACACATGGTGTTGGAGGTGAAAAGGTATTTCTCTCTCTCAGATGCTGCTGCTCGAAAGAAGGTCACTTGCGGTGTGAAAATATGGATTCTGTATCTGGCTCTGTATCTGGATTCTGTATCTGGATTCTGTATCTGGATTCTGTATCTGGCTCTGTTTCTGGATTCTGTATCTGGCTCTGTTTCTGGATTCTGTATCTGGCTCTGTATCTGGATTCTGTATCTGGATTCTGTATCTGGCTCTGTATCTGGATTCTGTATCTGGATTCTGTATCTGGCTCTGTTTCTGGATTCTGTATCTGGCTCTGTTTCTGGATTCTGTATCTGGCTCTGTATCTGGATTCTGTATCTGGATTCTGTATCTGGCTCTGTATCTGGATTCTGTATCTGGCTCTGTTTCTGGATTCTGTATCTGGCTCTGTTTCTGGATTCTGTATCTGGCTCTGTTTCTGGATTCTGTATCTGGCTCTGTTTCTGGATTCTGTATCTGGCTCTGTATCTGGATTCTGTATCTGGATTCTGTATCTGGCTCTGTATCTGGATTCTGTATCTGGCTCTGTTTCTGGATTCTGTATCTGGCTCTGTTTCTGGATTCTGTATCTGGCTCTGTTTCTGGATTCTGTATCTGGCTCTGTTTCTGGATTCTGTATCTGGCTCTGTATCTGGCTCTGTATCCGGATTCTGTATCTGGATTCTGTATCTTGCTCTGTTTCTGGATTCTGTATCTGGCTCTGTTTCTGGATTCTGTATCTGGCTCTGTATCTGGCTCTGTATCCGGATTCTGTATCTGGATTCTGTATCTGGCTCTGTATCTGGATTCTGTATCTGGCTCTGTATCTGGATTCTGTATCTGGCTCTGTATCTGGATTCTGTATCTGGCTCTGTATCTGGATTCTGTATCTGGCTCTGTATCTGGATTCTGTATCTGGCTCTGTATCTGGATTCTGTATCTGGATTCTGTATCTGGCTCTGTATCTGGCTCTGTATCCGGATTCTGTATCTGGATTCTGTATCTGGCTCTGTATCTGGATTCTGTATCTGGCTCTGTATCTGGATTCTGTATCTGGCTCTGTATCTGGATTCTGTATCTGGATTCTGTATCTGGCTCTGTATCTGGATTCTGTATCTGGCTCTGTATCTGGCTACATGCACATCAGTATATTGTCTGAGGTGGACTCCTTGGTCCACTTGTATTATTAGTCATCTGTAGACTTCTTTACGCTTTCTAAACAGACCATAAATGTGTCCCTTTCATGTGTTCATCAGTCATTCCATCTGTCATTGTGTCATGTATAGTGCCGCATATATACACTCAAAGCATGTAAACTACTTCTGGATGATTTTATTAGAACCATCTGCACAGGGAAAGACAGACATCATAAGACAGACATGATAAGACAGACATCATAAGATAGACATCATAAGATCCACATGATAAGACAGACATGATAAGACAGACATGATAAGACAGACATGATAAGACAGACATGATAAGACAGACATGATAAGGCAGACAAGATAAGACAGACATGATAAGATAGACATAAGACAGACATGATAAGACAGACATCATAAGACAGACATCATAAGATAGACATCATAAGATAGACATCATAAGATCCACATGATAAGATAGACATGATAAGGCAGACAAGACAGACATGATAAGATAGACATAAGATAGACATGATAAAATAGACATGATAAGGCAGACATGATAAGACAGACATGATAAGATAGACATGATAAGACAGACATGATAAGATAGACATCATAAGATAGACATGATAAGACAGACATGATAAGATAGACATGATAAGACAGACATGATAAGATAGACATGATAAGACAGACATGATAAGATAGACATGATAAGGCAGACAAGATAGACATGATAAGATAGACATGATAAGACAGACATGATAAGATAGACATGATAAGACAGACATGATAAGATAGACATCATAAGATAGACATCATAAGATAGACATCATAAGATAGACATGATAAGATAGACATGATAAGACAGACATGATAAGACAGACATGATAAGACAGACAAGATAAGACAGACATGATAAGACAGACATGATAAGATAGACATGATAAGGCAGACAAGATAAGACAGACATGATAAGACAGACATGATAAGACAGACATGATAAGACAGACATGATAAGACAGACATGATAAGATAGACATCATAAGATAGACATGATAAGATAGACATGATAAGACAGACATGATAAGATAGACATGATAAGGCAGACAAGATAAGACAGACATGATAAGACAGACATGATAAGACAGACATGATAAGACAGACATCATAAGCAAAACATGTCAGTAGCTTTGAGTAAGCGACAGTATATGGTTGGATTTCCCATCATGAAGAGAGAACGTTGTAGACCGTAGACCCATTCAACTCACTAAGCCCTCTGATGTCTTCCACTCCCTACAGACTGTGGGCATAGTGGTAGGTCTACAATACAGTGCTCAGTTGTGGAAATAGAAGGAGTTGAAGCCGTAGAAGCGGTGCTTTCTCCCGGTGTGTACATTGTCTTGCAGGTGGACCGCGCCCCTGGAGGGAGCTGTGGAAGAGACGGTGGACCTCTGACTTACTGAAGGAGTCCTGGAGCTCCAACAGGGCCAGCTGGCACCGGCCCCTCTCCCTGGGTGGGTGGAAGGCAGGGCATGTGGACGGGGTTGGATACAGGGTTGGAGATACTGCGTGGGACGGGGATCTCTCTGTTCTGCCACTCCCAATCCTGTTCTTCAAGGGTCTGATTGACAGTCATCTCAGAACCCAGAACTACATTCCCACCTGAACACCAGTTACGGATGTTGGGAGAGACCAGATCAGCAGCAGACAGCTCTGTCTCAGATTCATATGCCGCCCCTGTGTTGTTAGTAGCCAATGCTGGAGCTGGCTGGCTCAGGCTGAACACCCTACCCCCTGATGCTGTGTAGCTCTGCTTCTTGCTGCTAGGAACGTCCTCGTACCATACCTCTCTCTGGGTGTTATTCTCTTTGGTGACCTCTGTGGTCTCATTCAGGGGAGAATGGGGCAGCTGGCAGCTGTACAAGGCCAGAGAGCTCTCTGTGTCTGTGACCTTCTCCAGGGAGGCTCTAGGAGCCTGGCTGCTCTGCTGGAGGTCTGATGCCCCTGGCCCTGGGTGATAGAGCCCTTCTCTGACCTCCTTGACCTGGCACTCACACCTCTCCTCCCCACACCTCTCACACCTGGAGCCTTGATCTTGAAGGTGGTGACCAGGGAACACATAGCCAGACATCTGAGCAGGCTCCGGCACAGACACAGCTCCAGCCCCAGGCCTGGCTAGACTGAGCTCTGAGTGGCCGTGGCTGTTGTTGGGATGGCCGTCCTGAATAGAAGGGTTCCCCTTTATCTCCTGATGACTTTGGTGACCAGACATAGTTCCCAGAGGCCCAGCAGGGTGATTATGTGAGGAAGTCTGGTCTGTGCTGTGGGACTCTGCTGCTGGGGCAGTGACAGGAGGGCGGTAGGTGCTCTCCACCTTATGACGGCCCTGGCGTATTCTGGCCTTGCGCCCGTCTCGTGGTTTAGGGGGCAGCAGGACGGGGTGGGATCGCTCCCTCTGAGAGAGACAAGCACTGGTTTGTTAGGAGGTTTGTCTCGTTCAGTCATCAGAGTAAAGTGATACTGAAGAAAAACTGTTTTTTTTAAGCAGCCTAAAACTATTTCTATGGTAGTTGGGGAAGTTAAAGAAGGTTTGGAGGCTAATAATGTGATATTCTCGCGAAGCAGTTAAATGTAGGAATATTACAACAGCACTGTATATTCAGGCGTTTCCTGTGTTACTTGTACATACCAGCTGTGTTGTGTAGGGAGTTATCTTCCCAGTGATCATGTCAACGGTGTTCTCATGGTAGTCATCCAACCTCCAGGGATTAGTAGGCCCAGAGCCTGGAGTAAAAACACATGACATGCTTGTCATATTGAATATGATATCTGAGTGAGACTAACCAGATCAATGGGCCGTCGGTCGGTGATTCCACCATGATTACTATAGTTTAGATAGCTGGCGAGACTAACTCATCTAATCTAACCCATCTAAACAATGATAGCGGACATGGGGCTAATTGAGTGACTGTAGAGAAACTGCTGATCCTCAACCAAATATCAAAACGTGCACCTTGTGTATTCTACTAGTCTAACTCTTAACAGGAGGTTGAGACCCTGACTGAGTTCCTAAAAACATCTACAATAATAATTGTTCAATTGATCCGCGGGCTGCCAGTTTCCTGGTCCAACTAGTCTGGGTATTCCCCATGTCTCTAGTAGCGTCTCAAATGGCACCCTGTCCCCTATAGAGGACACATCTTTTGACCAGAGCCGTATGGACTACATAGGGAATAGGAAGCCTGTTGGGATACAGCCTGCGTGTTCGGGGCTCTGCTCTCTATACCTGTGTAGTGAAGCTGGTATGAGGTGACCCAGTGGGACTTCTCCACGTTGCGGAGCATGTTGGCTGTTCGTTCAGACAGCGTGACGTCCCAGTCACGCAATGTGGGGTTGGGAAACACTGTCTTCTGGGACTTAGGGTAGAATACCTGGGTCTGGGCCTCGCCATTAACTGGCTTGGGGTGCTGAGAGAGAGACAAAGGTGACACAGGACACAGGTGTCGGGAACAGATGTAGTGTGCATATGACCTTCTTCCTTAGGTTGTTTCCCGAATGGCACCCTATTCCCTTAAAAGTGCACTACTTCTGAGCAGGGCCCTGGAATAGGGTACTATTAAGGAATAGACTACCATTAAGGAATTGGGCTTCACTGGTCAGATGAGATGAACTATAACATTAAGGATCATATTCTGCCTCCCAAATAGCACTCGATGCCTATGCAGTGCACTCTATGGGGAATAGTGTGCTATTTTGGGACGCACATGTTTCTGTGTACAGTGAGAGGGAAACCTGGCTGTGCTAAATGACTGTACTGTAGCTACTCACATCCAGGAAGCCATGCTGTCCTGGCCATGAGATGGTTTTCTTCCTGGTTGTCATGGGTGCCTCCAGTACCTCATGACGATAAGGACCTCCTGGGATTGAAGACAAGACACTTCATCTGGGAATGAGGCTTGTGCTTGTGTGTGCGACCTTATACGGGCAAGCACGCAGACACACACACACACACACACATGCAGTTTGCACACGCACACCACCTTTTGTCTTTCTCAGCACGGTGACCTCTGGAGCAGAGGACGGGACGAGGGGGTTCAGGGGTCGTAGGGACGCAGCTCTCACGCCTGTGTCGGGGTCGTCTGGTGAGCGGAACGTTGGGAACAGGGCGAAGCGGGAGATGTGGGCCTGATACGGATGTTCTTTTGGAATTGGAACCTTTATCATTATCTCTCTGTAGGGAGGGAGGGAGGGAGGGCAAAGCAGTGAAGGAAGGACAGACATTACAACTGTATCATTATCTCTCTGTAGGGAGGGAGGGAGGGCAAAGCAGTGAAGGAAGGACAGACATTACAACTGTATCATTATCTCTCTGTAGGGAGGGAGGGAGGGCAAAGCAGTGAAGGAAGGACAGCCATTACAACTGTATCATTATCTCTCTGTAGGGAGGGAGGGAGGGAGGGCAAAGCAGTGAAGGAAGGACAGCCATTACAACTGTATCATTATCTCTCTGTAGGGAGGGAGGAGGGCAAAGCAGTGAAGGGAGGACAGCCAGTACAACTGTATTGAAGCAGTCAGTGTAAAATGATATTAGCACTATAAACTGTGTCCTTTCTCCACTCTCTGTTGGGAGAGGGCAGAGCAATAAAGGACAGAGACAACATTTCATATACAGTAAGCAGTTAGACGGATATTAATCCTATACATTTTATAATGATCTTACTGTTGAGGGGAGGGCATAACAATAAAGGAAGCAGAGACCAACTGTATATAAGAAGTTTCTGTAGAACTGGGGTCTCCAACCCTGTTCCTGGAGAGTTACCCTCCTGTAGTTTTTAACTCCAACCCTGTTCCTGGAGGCTACCCTCCTGTAGGTTAACACCAACCCCAGTTGTAACTGACCTGATTCAGCTTATCAACCAGCTAATTATTAGAATTAGGTGTGCTAGATTAGGGTTGGAGGGAAAACCTACAGGATGGTATCTCTTCAGGAACAGGGTTGGAGTTATAACCTACAGGATGGTATCTCTCCAGGAACAGGGTTGGAGATAAAAACCTACAGGAGGGTATCTCTCCAGGAACAGGGTTGGAGTTATAACCTACAGGATGGTATCTCTCCAGGAACAGGGTTGGAGTTAAAACCTACAGGATGGTATCTCTCCAGGAACAGGGTTGGAGTTAAAACCTACAGGATGGTATCTCTCCAGGAACAGGGTTGGAG
>NW_025747424.1:7500-12500 GCF_021184085.1 Oncorhynchus gorbuscha | reverse complement strand
GCTCTGGTCAAAAGTAATGCACTACAGTATATAGGGAATAGGGTTCACTTGCCTTGCGACACTCTGACAAATGGCACCATATTCCCAATATAGTGCAGTACTATCTATGAACTCTGGTCAAAAGCAGTGCACTATAACAGAGAATAGGTCCCATTTGGGGCATAGATTAAGTCCAGTGACCAATCAGCCTGTTCAGCCTCAACTGAAGAGCTGCTCTGCTCTCTGGAATCCATTTCCTGCTGCTGCATTATACATGTGGAATAGATGCAGAGATTTCTCCAGGCTCTGTTGGCTCTGCTTGGTGTTAACACCCAGGACATTATAGAGGTGGTTTGATTAGCTCACTACACACTGGTGCCCACAGAAAACGTTGCCCGCAGGGCTGAAAACATACCAGTGTTGTGTTATACAGTAGATGTCTGTCTGTCTGTCTGTCTGTCTGTCTGTCTGTCTGTCTGTCTGTCTGTCTGTCTGTCTGTCTGTCTGTCTGTCTGTCTGTCTGTCTGTCTGTCTGTCTGTCTGTCTGTCTGTCTGTCTCTGTCTGTCTGTGTCTGTCTGTCTGTCTGTCTGTCTGTCTGTCTGTCTGTCTGTCTGTCTGTCTGTCTGTCTGTCTGTCTGTCTGTCTGTCTGTCTGTCTGTCTGTCTGTCTGTCTGTCTGTCTGTCTGTCTGTCTGTCTGTCTGTCTGTCTGTCTGTCTGTCTGTCTGTCTGTCTGTCTGTCTGTCATTCAGTGTATGGGAAGACATGTAATTATGCTGTATGGGAAGAGATACAATTATGCTGTATGGGAAGACATAATTATGCTGTATGGGAAGACATACAACTATGCTGTATGGGAAGACATACAACTAAATACAACTATGCTGTGTGTGAAGACATATAATTATGCTGTATGGGAAGACATAATTATGCTGTGTGGGAAGACATACAACTATGCTGTATGGGAAGACATACAACTATGCTGTATGGGAAGACATACAACTATGCTGTATGGGAAGACATACAACTATGCTGTATGGGAAGACATACAACTAAATACAACTATGCTGTGTGTGAAGACATATAATTATGCTGTATGGAAAGACATAATTATGCTGTGTGGGAAGACATAATTATGCTGTGTGGGAAGACATAATTAGGCTGTATGGAAAGACAATTATGCTGTATGGGAAGACATAATTATGCTGTATGGGAAGACATACAACTATGCTGTATGGGAAGACATACAACTAAATACAACTATGCTGTGTGTGAAGACATATAATTATGCTGTATGGGAAGACATACAACTAAATACAACTATGCTGTGTGTGAAGACATACAACTATGCTGTATGGGAAGACATACAACTAAATACAACTATGCTGTGTGTGAAGACATATAATTATGCTGTATGGGAAGACATAATTATGCTGTATGGGAAGACATAATTATGCTGTATGGGAAGACAATTATGCTGTATGGGAAGACATAATTATGCTGTATGGAAAGACATAATTATGCTGTATGGGAAGACATAATTATGCTGTGTGGGAAGACATAATTATGCTGTATGGAAAGACATAATTATGCTGTATGGAAAGACATAATTATGCTGTATGGGAAGACATAATTATGCTGTATGGGAATTAATATATGAAATGAAATTTGCAGAACATGTGATTGTATGACATTTAAATGAATGAATCAACAGCCACCGACCCCCCTGAGACATCATCACACCACTTCACGTCTCCTCTGCTCTGTACCAGATCTGAAAGACAATGAAGAGGGGCGGACTGGAACCAGAAAGGAATTTCTAACACACCGCCCATTTATTCCCAACGAGGCCCTCATACCACACATGTTTTTCTAAGATGCCCTCATGATTAGCCAAATAATGATCATTCTGCCAAAACATCCCATTTAGACAGGCCCGCATGGGATAAAGGAAGACGGTAGAGCCCATCTGCCCTATGGCCAGTCCATTTCTGTCTCATGGATAATGGACTGGCCATACAGTTATATGATGGAGACAACTCTCCTGGCTTAGTGCTCTCTCATCTGTGTTGCTGAGAATGATAGGAGCCTGGTGCTCAAAGCAATCCAGCTGGACTAGTTTCAGTTTCCAGGAGAATAAAGGGAATATTTCAAAGCACATTTCAAAACAAATCAGAACTAATCTATGGAGACCTAGAGGGGAGAATGTGTTGTGTGTGTGTGTGTGTGTGTGTGTGTGTGTGTGTGTGTGTGTGTGTGTGTGTGTGTGTGTGTGTGTGTGTGTGTGTGTGTGTGTGTGTGTGTGTGTGTGTGTGTGTGTGTGTGTGTGTGTGTGTGTGTGTGTGTGTGTGTGTGTGTGTGTGTGTGAGAGAGAGACAGATAGAGAGGGAGAGAAATAGACATGTATAGCACAATAAGTAGCTTTCTGACAGCCCTGTTTATGAAGAAGGACTACAGATGGAGAGACAAGACCACTGGACCCTGTTTATTAAGAAGGACTACAGATGGAGAGACAAGACCACTGGACCCTGTTTATTAAGAAGGACTACAGATGGAGAGACAAGACTACTGGACCCTGTTTATTAAGAAGGACTACAGATGGAGAGACAAGACTACTGGACCCTGTTTATTAAGAAGGACTACAGATGGAGAGACAAGACCACTGGACTACAGCCCTGTTTATTAAGAAGGACTACAGATGGAGAGACAAGACCACTGGACCCTGTTTATGAAGAAGGACTACAGATGGAGAGACAAGACCACTGGACCCTGTTTATTAAGAAGGACTACAGATGGAGAGACAAGACCACTGGACCCTGTTTATTAAGAAGGACTACAGATGGAGAGACAAGACCACTGGACCCTGTTTATTAAGAAGGACTACAGATGGAGAGACAAGACCACTGGACCCTGTTTATTAAGAAGTCAAGTCACTACAGATAGGAGAAGACAAGAGCTGAATGTATCCCCTTTCCCATTGCAGGACTCAATGACAAAAGAGATATTAAACATAGAAGGACGCCTGAACAGAGTCGCTGCCACATGGAAACTAAAATTAAGTTGAAAATGACTGTATAATGAAAACGAGAAATATCCACTTCCCTGTTTACTCTGCAGGGAGTGATGTAATTGTAAAATGAGTTCTAGAAAGAAAGAAAATACCAGTGCGTAGATCCAGCTGCTGGTTTTGGCAGGAACATCTATACAGTGTAAAAACGACATTAGAAAGTTATATAGAAATATAAAATAGTATGTTTGGAGCAAGATTGTGTCCTAGGCCTTTAGTCATCACCGTCATTACTGTTAGACCTACCACTCAGCCATTAGTCATCACCGTCATTACTGTTAGTCCTACCACTCAGCCTTTAGTCATCACTATCATTACTGTTAGTCCTACCACTCAGCCTTTAGTCATTACCATCATTACTGTTAGTCCTACCACTCAGCCTTTAGTCATCACTATCATTACTGTTAGTCCTACCACTCAGCCTTTAGTCATTACCGTCATTACTGTTAGTCCTACCACTCAGCTTTTAGTCATAACCGTCATTACTGTTAGTCCTACCACTCAGCCTTTAGTCATCACGTTCATTACTGTTAGTCCTACCACTCAGCCTTTAGTCATCACCGTCATTACTGTTAGTCCTACCACTCAGCCTTTAGTCATCACCATCATTACTGTTAGTCCTACCACTCAGCCTTTAGTCATCACTATCATTACTGTTAGTCCTACCACTCAGCCTTTAGTCATCACCATCATTACTGTTAGTCCTACCACTCAGCTTTTAGTCATAACCGTCATTACTGTTAGTCCTACCACTCAGCCTTTAGTCATAACCGTCATTACTGTTAGTCCTACCACTCAGCCTTTAGTCATAACCGTCATTACTGTTAGTCCTACCACTCAGCCTTTAGTCATCACCGTCATTACTGTTAGTCCTACCACTCAGCCTTTAGTCATCACCGTCATTACTGTTAGTCCTACCACTCAGCCTTTAGTCATCACCATCATTACTGTTAGTCCTACCACTCAGCCTTTAGTCATAACCGTCATTACTGTTAGTCCTACCACTCAGCCTTTAGTCATCACCGTCATTACTGTTAGTCCTACCACTCAGCCTTTAGTCATCACCGTCATTACTGTTAGTCCTACCACTCAGCCTTTAGTCATCACCATCATTACTGTTAGTCCTACCACTCAGCCTTTAGTCATCACCGTCATTACTGTTAGTCCTACCACTCAGCCTTTAGTCATTACCGTCATTACTGTTAGTCCTACCACTCAGCCTTTAGTCATCACCATCATTACTGTTAGTCCTACCACTCAGCCTTTAGTCATCACCGTCATTACTGTTAGTCCTACCACTCAGCCTTTAGTCATCACCATCATTACTGTTAGTCCTACCACTCAGCCTTTAGTCATCACCATCATTACTGTTAGTCCTACCACTCAGCCTTTAGTCATCACCATCATTACTGTTAGTCCTACCACTCAGCCTTTAGTCATCACCATCATTACTGTTAGTCCTACCACTCAGCCTTTAGTCATCACCATCATTACTGTTAGTCCTACCACTCAGCCTTTAGTCATCACCGTCATTACTGTTGTGAATTGTGCTCCATAAACTTCAAAGTTGGTGTTTCATATCTAAGAGCAGAGGGAGGATTATTTATGTGCTGTACAAAGTGGTAATTGGCTTCTCAAGGTGTGCCCGGCTGGCTAGTGTGTGTCGACAAAGGAGAACTTGGACATTAATATTAATGTTCTCTCTTCTTTTTCTCCCTCTCTATCTCACTCTGTTCTTTTCCACACACACACACACACACACACACACACACACACACACACACACACACACACACACACACACACACACACACACACACACACACACACACACACACACACACACACACACACACACACACACACACACACACACACACATAATATATTTGGCTGCAGTCACTCTAAAATGATTCAAAGGAAATGTAATTTAATATTCTCATTCATTTTAAATT
>NW_025747424.1:0-2500 GCF_021184085.1 Oncorhynchus gorbuscha | reverse complement strand
CGCCCTCCAATAGTTCCAGGTACTGGCTCGTGGTGACCCAACGCCCTCCAATAGTTCCAGGTACTGGCTCGTGGTGACCCAACGCCCTCCAATAGTTCCAGGTACTGGCTCGTGGTGGCCCCACGCCCTCCAATAGTTCAGGTACTGGCTCGTGGTGACCCAACGCCCTCCAATAGTTCCAGGTACTGGCTCGTGGTGACCAACGCCCTCCAATAGTTCCAGGTACTGGCTCGTGGTGGCCCCACGCCCTCCAATAGTTCCAGGTACTGGCTCGTGGTGACCCAACGCCCTCAATAGTTCCAGGTACTGGCTCGTGGTGGCCCCACGCCCTCCAATAGTTCCAGGTACTGGCTCGTGGTCACCCAACGCCCTCCAATAGTTCCAGGTACTGGCTCGTGGTGACCCAACGCCCTCCAATAGTTCCAGGTACTGGCTCGTGGTGGCCCCACGCCCTCCAATAGTTCCAGGTACTGGCTCGTGGTGACCCAACGCCCTCCAATAGTTCCAGGTACTGGCTCGTGGTGACCCAACGCCCTCCAATAGTTCCAGGTACTGGCTCGTGGTGACCCAACGCCCTCCAATAGTTCCAGGTACTGGCTTGTGGTGGCCAACACCCTATTAAGACACTTTATGTTGGGGTTTTCATTATTTTGGCAGTTACCTGTAGGTCTCTGGTGCACTGCACATAAGAATACAATTTAGCTCTCGCTGCAGTGCTGTAGGCTTCATTAACACAGTCCACTGCAGTGCTGTAGGCTACATTAACACAGTGTACTGCAGTGCTGTAGGCTACATTAACACAGTCCACTGCAGTGCTGTAGGCTACATTAACACAGTGTACTGCAGTGCTGTAGGCTACATTATCACAGTCCACTGCAGTGCTGTAGGCTACATTATCACAGTCCACTGCAGTGCTGTAGGCTACATTAACACAGTTCACTGCAGTGCTGTAGGCTACATTAACACAGTGTACTGCAGTGCTGTAGGCTACATTAACACAGTCCACTGCAGTGCTGTAGGCTACATTAACACAGTTACACTGCAGTGCTGTAGGCTACATTAACACAGTGTACTGCAGTGCTGTAGGCTACATTATCACAGTCCACTGCAGTGCTGTAGGCTACATTAACACAGTTCACTGCAGTGCTGTAGGCTACATTAACACAATGTACTGCAGTGCTGTAGGCTACATTATCACAGTCCACTGCAGTGCTGTAGGCTACATTATCACAGTCCACTGCAGTGCTGTAGGCTACATTAACACAGTGTACTGCAGTGCTGTAGGCTACATTAACACAGTCCACTGCAGTGCTGTAGGCTACATTAACACAGTTACACTGCAGTGCTGTAGGCTACATTAACACAGTTACACTGCAGTGCTGTAGGCTACATTAACACAGTTACACTGCAGTGCTGTAGGCTACATTAACACAGTTACACTGCAGTGCTGTAGGCTACATTAACACAGTGTACTGCAGTGCTGTAGGCTACATTAACACAGTTACACTAACACAGTTACACTGCAGTGCTGTAGGCTACATTAACACAGTTACACTGCAGTGCTGTAGGCTACATTAACACAGTTACACTGCAGTGCTGTAGGCTACATTAACACAGTTACACTGCAGTGCTGTAGGCTACATTAACACAGTTACACTGCAGTGCTGTAGGCTACATTAACACAGTGTACTGCAGTGCTGTAGGCTACATTAACACAGTTACACTGCAGTGCTGTAGGCTACATTAACACAGTTACACTGCAGTGCTGTAGGCTACATTAACACAGTGTTTTGACCCCATATTAACTAGGCTACAGTCAAATCTATTCTGTTGGTTCAGATTGATTTTAGGCCGTCTCTGATTTCTGAATAATAAAAAGTGTGTGTGTGTGTGTGTGTGTGTGTGTGTGTGTGTGTGTGTGTGTGTGTGTGTGTGTGTGTGTGTGTGTGTGTGTGTGTGTGTGTGTGTGTGTGTGTGTGTGTGTGTGTGTGTGTGTGTGTGTGTGTGTGTGTGTGTGTGTGTATTTCTTCTCCTATATGTCTCCTCCTGTAGGACCATCGGTTCAGTGACGAGATAGACAAGCTGACCGGCTATAAGACCCAGTCCATCCTGTGTATGACCATCTGTAACAGTGACGGAGAGGTCATCGGGGTTGTGCAGGCCATCAACAAGAACCCAATCGAACACCTTTTTACGGAGGACGGCAGAAGGTCAGTCCACAGCACACCTGAGTTCAGAATACCACTAGAAATCATTTCAAATCCTTTAGCTGGGCTCGATTGAGCTTGTCTGGCTTCATGGACCAATAGAAGAGTGGTAAAACTAAAGTTCCTGTACAGTGAGAATTCATTATTGTCATTGACAACATCACCACTATCTCCACCAATGGGAGATCAGTGTTACTGTCTCAGAACCAACCTGGGAGATTATTATTCACATACAGGAATATCAATAAGAACTAACCCCATCACAGATGTTGTAGCTATAGGGCTTTCACTAC